>NC_084537.1:6698191-6905691 GCF_024500275.1 Phycodurus eques
ATGAGAGTACCTAAATAACAAGTAGTATAATTTGATAAACCAGTAAATGCAAATATTGCAAATATGGTTCCGTAAAGACATACAACCATTGAACAATCCTGATTTATAAAGCATGCAGAGGTAGTTTTTTCACCTCTGGATAGAGCTGGGCTATTAATTGATTTTCTCGATTAATTCAAGTTTATCGCTCAGGATTTTTTACTTTTAAAATCCCAAATCCCATTTTTTTTTCCCACAGATGAACTCTTTTACAAAAGTTAGTGTTCCCAATGTAACACCTTTTCCAATCCCTCCAGCGACTAGTTTTCAAATGCCAAGTAGCGACACTAATTCCAGCTAAGAAACCGACAACCTGAGCGGAATCATTTATACATTGAGTCAATAGTGTTGAACATTGCCAAAGACGTTGTCTAATAACATGTCGCAAAAGCAGGGATTTTATCAACATGTTGGATAATTTTGAAAACTTCCACAGAAATAATAAAAAAAGAAATCCATTATTTTTGTGGAAGTTGATGCCAGTTAATGTAGGGAAAATGTGTGGAAAACCTTTTTTTGAATATCCTCATTGTCATTTGCTTTTTTATATATATAAGCAGAGGGTAAAATATTATGTTAAGGCCATATCGACAAGGCTTAATTCTGGGGCCTGTGCTTTTAGCTTGCGTTAAAGAATATATCCCCATTTCATTAGTGTGCAATTAAAAGAAATGTTCCATGTATTTTTATGCATTGGTCACTGCTAAATGTTATAAACTTACTGAAATGTAATAATTTTTTGTGTTAATATGATAAGTTAAGGTAGGGTCTCTTTGGGGTAGAAGAAAGGGTTCTAGACTGACAGACTGTGATCGATGCTGTCTCGCCCAAACAGGTACACATGCTGATGTTCTTCTGTAACAATGCTTCATCTCAAATGCTCCCACCTCCCCATGTCCCCAAAACTTTATATTGAGTTCAAATGTCACAATACCAAATATCTGACTTTGATACTGCATAGTACCTTGATACTGACTATACCATGGGAAAAAACAAAACATTTCTTGAGCAGTGGAATCATAGATAACCCCTTTTGATTAAATAAAATAAAAAATTGAAACACTAGCAAAGCTATTAAAGCAAAGCAAATTTATTTATATAGCAAATTTCATAAACAAGGTAACTCAATGTGCTTTACATGATTAAAAGCATATAAAAAGAAAAAACAGCTTATAAACATTGTAATCAATTAGAAAAATAAAAGTACAGTTAAAACAGTCTACAGTGCAAGAAATATTTAAAAGTAGAAATGCTCTAAAAAGCATGAGGAAAAAATAAGTTTTTAACCTGGACTTAAAAAACATTCCCACTTGGGGCTAACGTCACTTCTACTGGCAACTTATTCCATTTGTGTGCAGCATAATAGATAAATGCTGCGTCACCATGTTTGATTTGAACTCTGTGCTCCACTATTTGACCTGAGTCTATAGATCTCAGAGCCCTGCTGGGTTTATATGCCATTAGCATTTCTTTCATGTATTCAGGATCTAAACCATTTAGCTATTTATAAACCAGCAATGATGCCGGCTTTCGCGAAAGCTCGGACAACAGTCAAAGCAGATACCTTAGTCCAAGCATCCACAATCCATTCACATATGGTGGCGTAACTCGCTCGGCATTGCCTCCCAGTCTTAGTTGCACTTGGTTTTTCACAGCGACTGTGAGATGGGCGCGCATGGAGTCACAGATCAACAGGGACGGTGACGCGTGGAAAAAAACATCCGGTCTCTTACGTACACCTCACTCAGCCACTCTCTCATTTTCTCCTCATCCTTCCAGCCCTTTTGATTGGCCTTAATGATGACTTCGGCTGGAAACCTTTTTTTAGGCAGCGTCTTCCTCTTAAAAATCACCATAGGTGGCAGTTTCTGTCCATTACCATGCCAACCAAGCACAACAGTAAAAGCCGACTTCTCGTGCCCCGTTGTGCGTATCGCTACCGTGGTGGTCCCCTTCTGCTCTACAGTGTGGTTCACCGGGATATCAAAAGTGAGCGGCACCTCGTCCACGTTGGTGATGTGGTTGGGCTGGATGTGTTTGTCGGCAATCTTTTTACTGCAGTAGGAGCGGAAGATGGCGAGCTTTTCCTTGTAATCCGCCGGAAGTTGTTACGCCAAGGTAGTCCTTGCCCAGATGGATAGATGGGACTGTTCCATAAAACGAAAGCACCAAGACGGACCTCCTTGAAAATGTTACATTTTCATTTCTCCTGCAAGCGTTATTGACCTCAGTCGAATGGTGACTGTAGAGATGCTTCTCCCGGCGGTTCTATGCTCATTAATCCATTGGTTTTCCAACTCGGGCCACCTCCCCTTGTTTCTAAGGAAACTGAGCTTCGTTTTCTTGACTTGGCGAAGCTCATTTTCCTGCTTCCTCCACCTCAGAACCATGGAGTCGTTGATCTTGAATTCTCTCGCGGCTGCTCGATTCCCATGTTCCTCCGCGTAACTGGCAGCTTGCAGTTTAAACTGTGCTTCATAAGCGTGTCTCTCCGTAGGTGCCATTTTCGGGGGTCCTTAGCCAAACCGATGTTGTTTTGCACAATGCACATACCGGCGCTATATACCTACTGGGAGCATGCCTGTAGCGTCATTTGTCACGCGCACCCTTCCCCCTTTACGTCCGCATACTGTACAAAGCCACGTCCGCCTTTCCTCTATATAAGCAGCGTGTCGGCAGGAAATGCTCCCAGTCAGTCAAGCGGAGCGCTCATCAAAGTCACACATAAGGCGCGCCGCATTATAAGGCGGCCCATCCATTTTTGGAGAAAATTTAATACTCTTAAGTGCGCCTTATGGTCGTGAAAATACGGTGCCTACATATATAAAAAAACTTCCACTTTATTTGTACTTCAGGAGTATAATCTTTCATTTCATTAATAAGTAATGGTTATGGGCTTGTATGTGACATTTCTGTCTGCTGAGTGTTCATTAAGCAGGTTACAGCAATTTTTGTCTCCATATTCCCTGATTACTAAATCCTTCAAGAAATAAATGTGGCCATCAACCTCACAAGATTTACATTTTTGAATCCTCCCTTTCCTATCACTCTTGCCACAGTGAATGTTTGCAGTTGATTGCATTGCTGTGTGTGTCAGCTTCCTTGTGTGTGCTCACAACATTTGGTCGGAAAGTCTGTTGAGGGACTTTGCCAAGGAGATAGCTTAACAAGACCATATTATTCGGCGCTACCATGCTCGCCCATACCTCAGAGTTTGTGCAACCAAACAGGAATAAAAGTGTCTTGTAAATTTGACACAGCACAGAGAAGAGTCTTGTTAACAAGCGTGACAGTGAATGAATTTAAAAATTGCAATGGACATGAAATCAGGCTTCAAAATGGTCAAGAATTGAGACATTCTTTGAGCTTGCAGACGCTGTGAGCGTGTCGCTGAGAGCTCTGAAAATCCCGCTGCTTCTGTCAATCAAATATACGTACCACCTTTCTTCTCTCACGGGTCCTGTCCCGCGACAGAGATATCACACGCATTCATGAGCTGCAGAGAAGCAGCCTCTGAGCCGGCATAATGACCATAAACCATGCAGCCATGACAATTTTTCCTCCTTTGAAATTCAGCGGACAATGCGTTTCTGTGGCCCCAGTATGGTGCTCCGTAAGTGGACAAAGCCGCGCTATGCTCTCTGGTTCTCCTGGATGAATTTTGGAGGGAAGGAGGCTGTGAGGCTAACATCACTAACGCTGTTGTGCTGGACCTCCAGCGGCTTCTCTACCCACTGGCAATGGGCCGCGGGGTGGTGGCTCTCGTCCGTTTTTCTGCTGCCTTGCAACACAACGTGCATAGGTGCCAGGTGGCAAGACACGTTGCCCAAATAACACAAAACACGTCACTTAAGGGAAGATGTATTTGTTTAAGTTGTGGTCGTATTTCATGGCCAGTTGCACACTGTACTGGAAGAACTGGGTGAAATGATTTATGGACAAAGAAGTGCAGTTCCATTGTATGGCCACTGCATGGAATAAGGGCACTTGGTTTTTATATAGTGGGAGTGGGGTATCTGCCCTAGCCTAGGCTAGTTTTTAGCCCTGCCCACAAAGTCAGGAAGATTTAGGTGAAAGAGTTTTAAGCCAGGTATCAACAATTCAGTACTATATTGTTCTCAGTCTTTGCATGTTTTCAGCACTTATCTTCAACCATATTTAATGTATTTAGAAACAAAACACAAAAATGAGCTTGGTTACACTTTAATTGTGAGGGTGGGTAGTGGATTCTTGGGGTGGTTTGATGTTATTGATTGGGTATGTGTGTGGCTTTGTGTAAAGAAGATTTTGACACGATTCCCCCTGCTATGGCCTAAAATAAACCCGTCATTGCATTCCAGTTCACTCATGCTTCCTCCCTTCATGTCTTCTATCGCTTGCCGGCTTTCTGGCTCTTGATGAATCCCTGAGGTAGCTGTTGGTTTGGTTAGATACAGAAATCTAAGTTGTACACTTCTCACCTCATAAATTGCTGACCAACCAGTCAGTGTTAGAAGTCAGTGTTTTTTTAAAGAAGTTGCACTGAGTGTTTCAATTACAATAAGGTGAAAGATTACTTCACAAGTTAATGATTTGTTATAATGAAGGATTTCCGAATCAGAAAAAAAGAATGCTTAATCCTTGTGCTATTCTGAAGTAAAGAAGTCCTTGTCCAACAAATGAAAAATCCAGTTTGATTATTTGAAAACTATCTATAGCCCCCCTGGTGGCAGTTTTTTGGGGTTGCAGGTTTTGTCACAACCCCGGATAGAGAGTATCCTGTCGCGTTTTGGCTGCCACTTCTCCCTCGAAAAAAAATTATTTTCACTTTAAAATGGCTTTCTTTAACCATGATCCCTCACCGTACCGTGGACAAAGGTAGAAGCCCGTCAGAATAAAGTAAGTAGTATCAACAAACGTCTGCAACTTTTGTTGTTGTTGTTGTTGTGATTGGATTCTGAAAATTCTAATTCGGCGTTTGTTTTTGTCAGCATACTTGAGTGCCAATTCGAGTCACCACCCATTCATGCATAACCCTACTTAACATAGAAGAAGAAAGGTAGTGCTTCCGTCTTCTTAAACAATGTATTAATCAATCAGGGAGGTCTAGATCCCTGATACAAAATCTTTAAACTTTGTGGTAACAGATTTAGAGGCTCTTTTCGTGAAATGGGCAGAAGACTATTATTTTTGTCCATGTACAGTTTTTTATACTTTGCCGCACGCTTTCCCCTGTATCAATGAAGGACTTTGAATAAAAGAAACAATAAGGATGGCGCTTCAGTGGAAAGTCAGCTTTAGTGACTAAAAATTAATTGAACAGTCTTTGGTCACCTCACTGTGTGAGGAACCTCCACATAATCACTCGGTCTCATGCTTGAGCAGCGAATGGTCCAAATTCTTTATAACTGCAGTATATAGAAATATGAGGAGCAGGGGAGGGCAGTGTTTCCCAGTGGAGATGTCATTAAGGTCTGTGTTTTGTACTCAAGCTTCCGTTTGTTATAGATATGCAGGATCAAGTTCCTTTCTCTTTGATTCTTCTGATTCTGTTTCTCATAAAATCCCACATAGGCTCAAAATACAGTTAATACTAAAACAGTAAAAATGGGGGGAAAGGTTGAGCCATTGTGAAGATGTTTTTTTTTCTTTATCACACTAAAAGAAGAACCCAACTTAAAGTTCCTTCCGTCTCCTCTCTGTCTTGGGTAGGGTTTCACCTGAGTGGAACGGTAACCGAACCCGCCACCTCATCGGAGCCGGAGGTCACCCACAAGGTAGCCATCAGCTTTGATCGTTGCAAGATTACCTCTGTCACCTGTGGCTGTGGAAATCGTGACATTTTCTACTGCGCCCATGTGGTGGCGCTGTCTCTGTACAGGATCCGCAAGCCTGAGCAGGTAAAGTATACACTCTGTACAGTTCAGACTAAAGAAGCCCAAGACCAATATCATTGTACAGTGTACACTAATTGTACTCCACGGTAGCATTTTATTCCATGCATGCTGAGAATTTTGCCAACCCAGAAAACAATATATCATATATTGTGTTTAAAGAATTGCTACATAAATGAAAGACAAGGGACTGTGGCACTTTGGTTGTATAGTTGGGGTACATGTTGTGATACAGTTTTGTTCTGTTTTCGCAGGTGAAGCTTCGGTTGCCCATCTCAGAGACATTGTTCCAAATGAACAGAGACCAACTGCAGAAGCTGGTCCAGTATCTGATTACAGCCCACCACACGGAGGTGCTACCCACAGCTCAGAAACTGGCCGACGAGATCCTCTCATCCAACTCTGAGATCAACCAGGTTCACGGTGCGGCAACGTACAGTACTCCCTTCTCATGTTTCTGTTTTGAGAGGAATATGCAATTTATGAGTATTTCCTACAAACCCATCAATTTATTTCAAAGCTATTCTCTGCTGTCAAAAATGTTTGAACATTCACAAGTACTTTTCCTGGATGATCTATTTGTTAGGGAGTTATGTTCATACTTATTTAGAAGCTTCTATAGTTCAAAGGACAGGCCCACGGACGTGTCCTGCTTACACAGACAGTGCTGCAAACAGAGAAGAGCTAGTTTGAGTCTGTGTTGCCATCTTCGTGATTTGGTGGCTATATTTAACCCTCTGGCAACTATTTTTTATAAACGTGACTAGCGAGTTCAACTCTTTCTAAGAAACAGATAACGTGAGTGGAAAAGACTTTCACGTTGTTTTGCGCATGACAAGAAAGGAACCTGATGGAAGGCCATAATGTCGTCACAAGGGGGGTTTATATGGAGCCTTGTACTCCGATTATAATCGGGTTAGATGCCCAAACCAAATGAAAATGCTCCTCAATATAGATACCTCAATCGGAATAAACGGACCGAATCCGAATGGAATTTCATTCGGTTTCCTTTTACCAAACCGATCAGAATTACAACCCCAATTCCAATGAAGTTGGGACGTTGTCCTAAACATAAATAAAAACAGAATACAATGATTTGCAAATCACGTTCAACCTATGTTTAATTGAAGACACTACAAACACAAGCTATTTAATGTTAAAACTGATAAACTTGAATATTTTTAGGAAATAATCATGAACTTTGAATTTTATGGCTGCAACACGTTCCAAAAAAGCTGGGACAGGGACATGTTTACCACTTTGTTACATCACCTTTTATTTGAAAAACATTCAATAAACGTTTGGGAACTGAGGACACTAATTGTAGGTGAAATTCTTTCCCATTCTTGCTTGATGTACAGCTTCAGCTGTTCAACAGTCCGGGGTCTCCGTTGTCGTATTTTAAGCTTCATAATGTGCCACACATTTTCAATGGGAGACAGGTCTGGACTGCAGGCAGGCCAGTCTCGTACCCACACTCTTTTACTACGAAGCCACGCTGTTGTAACACGTGCAGAATGTGGTTTGGCATTGTCTTGCAGAAATAAGCAGGGGCGTCCATGAAAAAGACGTTGCTTGGATGGCAGCATATGTTTCTCCAAAACCCGTATGTACCTTTCAGCATTAATGGTGCCTTCACAAATGTGTAAGTGGCACTAACACAGCCCCATACCATCACAAGATACTGGCTTTTGTACTTTGCGTCCAAAACAGTCCGGATGGTTCTTTTCCTCTTTGGCCCGGAAGACACGACGTCCACAATTTCCAAAAACAATTTGAAATTTGGACTCGTCGGACCACAGAACACCTTTCCACTTTGCATCAGTCCATCTTAGATGAGCTCGGGCCCAGAGAAGCCGGCGGCGTTTCTGGGTGTTGTTGATAAATGGCTTTTGTTTCGCATCGTAGAGTTTCAAGCTGAACTGTATTTACTGACATTGGTTTTCTGAGGTGTTCCTGAGCCCATGTGGTGATATCCTTTTCGCATTGATGTCGGTTTTTGAGGCAGTGCCGCCTGAGAGATCGAAGGTCACAAGCATTCAATGTTGGTTCTCGGCTTTGCCGCTTATATGCAGTGATTTCTCCAGATTCTCTGAAGCTTTTGATGATGAAATGGATCGTAGATGATGAAATCCCTAAATTTCTTGCAATTGTACGACCTAAACCTTGCCCCATCTTTGCTTGTGAATGACTGAGCAATTCAGGCAAGTTCCTTTTCTACCCAATAATGGCACCCACCTGTTCCCAATGAGCCTGTTCACCTGTGGGATGTTCCAAACAGGTGTTTGATGAGCATTCCTCAACTTTCTCATTCTTTTTTGCCACCTGTCCCAGCTTTTTTAGAACGTGTTGCAGCCATAGAATTCTTAGTTAAGGATTATTTGCTAAAAACAATCAAGTTTATCAGTTTGAACATTAAATATCTCATATTTGTAGTGTATTCAATTAAATATAGGTTGAACATGATTTGCAAATCATTGTATTCTGTTTTTATTTATGTTTAACACAACATCCCAACTTCATTGGAATTGGGATTCTAAATTTAGTTTTTAAAAAAAAAAAGGGGGTGGGGGTTCTTCACCAAGTACCAAATCATGTTTTGTTAGGGGGTCAAATACTTATTTCCCTCAATGAATAGCAAAATAATTTTAGTCTTTTGTTTTATTTGATTTTCTAGATTTTCTTTTTGATATTCTGTCCATCTCTGTTAAAATTCACCTACCATTGAAATTATAGACCGTTCATGTCTTGTGTAAACTTGTAAAATCAGTGCGGGATTACATAATTATTTCCTCCACTGTACACCAGTTGTAAAGCGTTCCACCCATTAAATATGTAAGCCCAGAGGCTGTCGTACATCAGAACTTCGCTGCACCTGAGACTTGCAAAGTCTGGTTTCAAATGGCTCATTTAATTACTGGACTTCTGCACCCATTTCACATCCTCATACTAGAGGCAGCATGGTTGAGAACCTAGCAGAAAAAGTAGAGTGACTGGAGAAAAGATGAAAAGAAGTGGAACGTCAGAGAAGTGAACCTGCATTAGGGACATGGCGAACTTCAAACACCCTACAAAACAACTTTTTTTTTTTTTTTCAAATTCGTCTCCCTCTGTTAATATTGACATTCTACAGCTCTCCAGTTCAGCAAACCAACATCGTCGAGAACAAGTCATGGCGGGTGTTGATCCATGATCAAGGCTTTGATTGAGGAATGTTGCCATTTGCGGGTTTTTTTGTTTCCCACAGCCAGATTGAAACGTGTGGTTTCAGATCCTCAGCGTCTTGCTTTGATCAATGCAACCGCCTGCCCCCTTCGCTCCTTCCAAATCAGAATTTTTAGAAACACACACACACACTCACACACACACACACACACACACACACACACACAGTGTAGAACAGAAAAAAAGGAAAACCGAAGCAAAGTGGTGTCGGCACACTTCCTGCTGCAGAGAATAAAATAAATACTGAATTCCTCATGTTGTTGAGTTCAGTTTGCAGAGCTGGGCAAATCTTGGATGAGCACAGGAAGTGTGATGTTTTTCTATAAAGCACGTTTTGAAATGAATTTCCCATGGTCTCAATCTGTGAATAAAACTCTGAGTCTACTAAGAACATGACACAATAGAGCCAACAAGTGAATCCACACAATCTTTAATAAAGATAATTTCACAGTAATTTTCAGTTTATGCTTTCTTTTTTTTTTTTTTTTCTCTCAACGTTTCACATGATGACCTGCTATTTAAGTGTGTGTGTTTGTTTGTTTCCTTCAGGTGCTCCCGATCCAACTGCCGGCGCAAGCATTGACGATGACAATTGCTGGCATCTGGATGAAGAACAAGTCAGGGAACAAGTCAAGCAGTTTCTTTCCCAGGGAGGATACTATGGCTCTGGGAAGCAGCTCAACTCCATGTTTGCCAAGGTATAATTTGCTCTGCTGGATTTGTTTTAGTATTCTTCACAACTTTCTCTTTAAATGCACCAGTAAGCAAGCAGGCTGAACACACGGGATAAAATTTAATGCTACGATATTGTATTTATTTCTGAAGGCATGAAATACCACGAGCACTGACCCAGTGAAGTGCTTTTCTCTCCTATTAAGAAAAGTGACAGTCCTGTGACAGTGACAATAAAATTGTATTCTATTTTATTCTATTCTATCTTAAAGTTTCTGCATTGGATCCTTAATTAGCAAACATTACACATTATTGAAATCATATTTCCAAAAAGGATTTAACACATCGTGTTTGGTGAAAGTTGTCAGTTGAAAATTATTAGCTTACTACTATTTACTATTACTATTACTATTGAACTTGCTATTCTGCAGTGGCAAAGGCCACATTGGTCTGGAACTAAATTTAAATATGTCTGTAAAGTGAACAATCTGTATTCAGTTCAATGGCACAAGGAAACATAACACCCGCAGGCCACATGAACATGTGGAGATTTGTAAATGGAATTCTTTAAAGTTTAAGCATTAACATGTTGGTTAAATATAACTCAGGAAATCCTCAGTCTATTTTAGAGATCATATAAATACACTTTCTTGGTCCCTCTTGAATGTGAAATAAGATCGCTCTGAAGACGGAAAATTATATGCTGTGATAAATTTTCTGCTTTTCATTTTCAGGATTATTGAATGGAAACCAAGAAAGTGCCAGCCTTGCATTTTCTAAAAGTCAAATCATCCGATATTGGATTCAAAATATAAATCATATACCTTGCAACTGTATTAATACCTGTCCTGGCCTGGCCTCATGATGATTTTTGCGGTAGATTAGGCTGATTGCAGTTTTCTTAAGCATTACATACATCAGTTAATCTGAGTTGAAAGACTGCCAATTACAAAATGTGACAAAAACTCTTTTTTTTTGGGGCGGGGGGGTGTCTTTCTAGGTGCGTGAGATGCTAAGAATGCGTGACTCCAATGGTGCCCGTATGCTGACTCTCATAACAGAACAGTTTATGGCAGACCCGCGACTTTCGCTGTGGAGACAGCAAGGCACAGGCATGACGGACAAATGCAGGCAACTTTGGGATGAGTTGGGTAAGAACAGTCAGGGAAAATGCACCTTATAAAAAAAGGTTGATGTAGTTTCTCCCTGTTCTTTACCTGTCTGGGCCTTTCCTCTCTCTCATGGCCCGGAGTGAACAATTAAGGCCTTAAATCAATAAAGTTGCTCAGATTCTGTGCAATTAATCTGAGCATTTAGGAGGTCAATGAAAACACCTCCTGGTGAGCGAACAGAAACAGAAATAAGTCTCCTGTTTGTCAGAAAAAAACAATGACCCTTTTTTAAAGACACGTTGTTAATATTAAATAGAAACAACCAACCAATTGCTGTATAATTTTATAATCGTTTTATTAAGTTAAATGTTTGAAAAACTCTGGTAAAGATATATACTTGCTGTTTTGTAACTTGTATTGATTAAAAAAAATTATATTTTGCCTTTTTTTACTACTTTCACCACTTTTCTACACAGTATTTTAATCACTCGAAAAGCCTGTACAATGAATTGGTGATGTGACTGCCCTAGGTGCATTGTGGGTGTGTGTGGTGTTAAACCCCCACTGTAAAAGTGAGGAGAAGAGCAGTTGGCTCAAGCAGCTGAAGAAGTGGAGCGACATGGATGTGTGCCCGCTGGAAGATGGCAACTATGGTAGCGAGCTCCCAAACATCACCAATGCTCTGCCGCAGAGCAACCTCGGCCAGGGTCAGTATAAAATCACACATACAGTATAGTCATACTTACAATTAGGGATGCACGGATACCACTTATTTCTGCCCGAGTACAAGTACTTACATTTGAGTATTCGCCAACATCAAGTACAATTATGTCTTGCAATTGATGATGAAAATGAGCAAAAGTGCCGCAGGCCCTGGACTGGCTTTGTGACGTGAGCTCGGCTGTCCAGGATGTAACTTGAGAAACTCGCTTGCCAGACATCCCGTCGCCATAATTCGCTCAGGCGGCGGCCATCTTCTATTTTGGAGAGCATAATTTGCTGTCAGTTGTCATCCACGTTTACCTTAAAGTGTCTCCACACGGCTGACACGACTCCTACCTAGAAGGTATATGTCAAGCTGTTAGTCTTATCGGTTGCTTAGTATCAAAGCATTTTTATGAGTCAGAGTACAAACGTATAGTATCAGCATAGATACTGATGCTGGTTTCTGTGCATCCCTACTTACATATAGCTACAGTTCAATACCCCTGGTGTTGAGTGTGTGTTTTGCTTGTTAGACTCTCTGTCCAGGCCAAGGAGGACGGTGTTCAGCAGGGCTGTCGAGGCTTGCAATCTCCACTGGCAGGGGAGCCACCTCCAGAGGATCATCAGCAGTGACTACTACATGTCCCCATCATACCAGAGAGACGAGGAGAGTCTGCTATTTAATCCACAGGGACTGCCCCTCTGGCTTGGTACGCACACACACGCACATAGTGATTTATGTCAAACAATGAAAATTTCCATCAGTTACCAGTTTTAACAAATGTTATATAACACATTGAAATGGGTGCACGCATTGTGCATACCTGTATTTTCAATGTCTTTAACCAGCCTAAAGTTACTACCCGAAGTTAGACATATTATCTATTGGATCAGAAGGCCCCTCACTTATTTTCCATATGCAAAAAAAGTTACTGAATTCCCACATTAAGGTAACCCAACATACATACACTATACACACACAGTAATATTAATCACACTCAGGTCAGATTCTGTGATTTAAAACAGCAATCAGAAACATGGTGCTTAGATTGTGTGCTTATTATCACAGTGTTTAATAGCATAAATAGTGTGATTGTTAGACTTAAACATGTCTCCACCTTGCCTTTTGTAAAAATAAACAGACCACGTACCGACAGCATGTGCTCGTGTAGATGCCCTACGTTCCCACGGTTACTCCAGGGAAGCTTTGCGATTGGCAGTGGCTATCATCAACACGCTGCGCCTCCTGCAGCAGCGTGAAATGGATATCTATAAACACCAAAAGAAAGGTAATGTGCACGTACACACACACCACCTTTTTTCATTGATGTCTACAATCTTTTATGTTTTGGGATGACTTATGAATAACGAGCCCACTTACTCTGCTCTTGTCCTTCCTCCAGAGCTTCTTCAGAGGGGCGTGACTACCACCACTAACCTGGAAGGTTGGGTAGGACACCCTCTGGACCCCATTGGCTGCCTCTTTACCACACTCACCGAAACATGCCGGGTCGATGACGACAGCTCCATGGACACCGGAGGTACAAAATTATTAACGTCAACTGAGTAATTGTATTCATTAGTGTGGTAAAGCTTTGCAACTATTAGCCAAAATCGTGTTGCCAATTGATTTTTCCTTTACCTGCATCACTATTGACATGGTTCTAAGCAAACCTGCTGTCCACTAAACCTTCAACTGACATATTAAACAAAACTAAGCTGCAGTGCAGTCTTTTTTCTATGAAATTCACTGTATGCACAACAATACCTTCTGGTTCAACAGCTTCCTTGTTGGCCTGAACAGTAGATGAATTGTCAACCAGAGCTGAGGTGAACCGGCTCATCAGCAGTGACTCAACACACAACAGACTCCTATGTTCTAATGGCAGGACCGGGAGCTATTATGCTGCATAATCTAGCATGGAATGAATGGAGAAGGCTGGAACAGCCTGCTGTTTAAGGTCATATTGGATGTGTTTTCTGTGTGTACTACGCATACTACAGTATACACAGAGAATATAAAAAATCTACTCACCCCTGTTCAAATGCCAGGTTTTTGTGATATAAAAAAATAAGACCAAGATAAAAATGTCAAATCTTTAACCTCTATTATTGTAATGTGGCCTATAAGCTGTAGAATGCAATTGAAAAAAAAAATGAAGAAGGTAAGTAAAAATAAACAACTGAGATAATGGAACACAGTCAAGACAGTCATCATCAAGTTGAGAAAATACCAGCAGTGATATTATCAAAAACATGACATCCCTCCAAAATTGATGAAAAGATGAGAAGGAAACTGGTCAGGGGGGCTGCCAAGAGGCCAACAGCAAGGATCCGTTGAGACTCTGATAGTACTGGCTGTTTAATACATGTGACAACAATCTCCCATCTTCTTCATATGTCTGGGCTGGATGGTAGGAAAAAGACGGAAGCTTAATCATACAAAGAAAAATATCTAAGCCCGTCGACATTTTGCAAAAACACACTTGAAATCTTCCAAATGCATGCCACAAAATGTGTTATAGTGCAATGACAATGACATAGTCAACATTTTTTGCCATAATTCCAAAAGGTACAGTATGTTTGGCACAAACACAACACTGCTTATCAACAAAAGAACACCAACCCTACAATGAAGCATAGTGGTTCCTGCTAGAAAGCGAAGAAATGTCAGGAAAAGCGTATTAGGAGCCTAACTTTATCCAGGGTTAATCAGAAGGACTTTAATTGTAGGATTTGCATCTTTCAGCATGTCAATGACCCAAAGCACTTCACCAGAAAAAGATTTTGTATTACTATTTTTAAATTTATTTATTTGAATTGGATTAATCTTGGTTTTTTTTTTGAAGAAGGCTCTGCACAGGAAATGACCTGGCAATCTCACAGATTAATAAAATTAGAAAATTAAAAAACAAGTAAAAGGCAAAGATGCTGCAACAAAGTATTAGTTTGAGGGTGTGCATATTTATACAACTAGGTTATTGTACATCCATCCATTTTGCGTACTGCTTATCTTCACTAGAGTCGCGGGCGTGCTGGAGCCTATCCCATCTGACTGTGGGCGAGAGGCGGGGTACACCCTGAACTGCTCACCAGCCTATAGCAGAATATTATATTGTACGTCCCCCCACCAAAAAGATGTTTGTTTTTCAATTCATCCATCCATCCATTTTCTACCGCTTATCCAAGGTCAGGTCGCGGGGCCAGTAGCTTTAGCAATTGTTTATTAAAAAGGTGGAAGAAGTCTTGAAATGATTTATCTTGGTCTAATTTTTTTACATCACTAAATACTGAGATTTGAACAGGTGTGTAGACTTTTTATAGCCACTATAAAAAAAAAAGGTCTCTGTGCTCATCCCTACTATTTATATATTTATTTTATTGTGTTTTTAATATATATGGGGTGTCTTTTTCATTGTTTCTGGCCTTTAAGGAACAGTTCCATTCAAACAATATAATGTATCTGTTGTTTTTATTTTATTTTTTTTATTTATTCATTTTCTTTTTCTTTTTTTTTCCTTTTAGCATTTATTCTTGTGTGTGTCCCCATGTTTTATTCTTCCTGGCAGACTGTTGCTCATTTACTAACTCCAATTGTATCCCTATCCTAGTCAGGTAGTTGAAGGCCACACATACTGTATAGTGTACACCTCTGTTTAAATTTAATCCGAACATGTGTAAGTCACATCATTTACATCTTTACAGGTGAATGTTAATTAAAATATATCGTTTTGCTTTCTTGGTAAAAGAAAGCCATGTTAGTTGAGCTATCTTGGACATGTTTAAAATTAAATTCTAATCTAAGGTTAGTTGGAGTGAAGGGAATTTGGGTGGATTGTTATTTACCCCTAAATTCATAACAGCAACAACTGTAATGCCTAAAATTACGATCTGATGATTCATATTTCTTCTCCCCCATCTCTAAGACGGTGAGCCCAGACGTCCAGTCTACCACCATGTGCCAGTCTGGGGCAGTCATGATACAGGAGAGTCCTACCTGACACTTGCCTTAGAGGTGACTCTGATGGGTATGGGCCAACAAAGGATAATGCCAGAAGGCCTCTACGCTCAGGATAAGGTATGAAAGTTGTGAAGTTGTGCTTACTGTCATATGTTGCTCACATTTTTACTGTCATTTGAACTCTCGTGTGCTACTGACATGGTTCATGTGAGTAAGTGTCAGTGAAAACTAAGTACAGTTATTGACGCGCACATAGAGCAACACGCGCGTACAATTTTGTTCTCTGAGAAAACCGATATATAAAGTAGATTTTTAATCAAGATGAATTTTAACTTTTTGTGCAAATGAATTATAGTGGAACCTCAATATAGCGGACTAATAGGGACAGGGGGGGGCAGTGTGTGTGTGGGGGGGGGGGGGGGGGGGGGGGTCGTCCGTTATATAGCCAATTGTCCGTTACATTGAAGCAGTTTTTTTCTGAGGCGGTATGCACCCATATTACTGTACAGCGCAAAATTGTTTTATAGTAGTTGTTTTTTGTGGCCTAAAACTCCCATTATAGTACAAAGTTATTGTAAATAAATATTAAAAAACACTTAAAAGTTTGAAAGTTTAACATTTTATCCAAACTTACCAAAGCCATTTCTTAAGCTTTGGGACTCCAACAAACCACAGTGAGAGGCATTATCCACAAATAGCAAAAACATAGAACAGTGGTGAACCTTCCCAGGAAATGGCCCAGAAATACATCCTTCCCATTCTCTGCCTGCATTGCACCACAGCTCCAGTAAACAACAGCGGCCAATTCTGTAACTTATAGACTTTGTCAACAGTATTTTAATTGACAAATGGAAACTGTTTTTTAACACACTGTTCAGTCCCAAGGGTCCGTTTTATCCAATATCTGTTATATCAGGGTCCGTTTTATCAAGGTTCCACTTTTGTTCTCATAGTTAATATTTTTCTGTGTAATTTTTAAAAGGATTTTTCAAACGATGCATTTCCACAAATGCTTTTTTTTATTGCAACATCATGTATTGAGTATAAAATGTACAGAATACTGTGCAATGTGTAACTTTTGTGACTCTTGTGTGTTTGTGTTGTTGTGTAGGTGTGCCGCAATGAAGAGCAAATAGTTGCAAAGCTGCAAGAGCTAGAGCTGGATGACGTACTGGTCCAAACCCTCCGGAAACAGGCCATACAGTTACTAGAAGGTACAACAATCAACATTTGACATGTTATACTCATTTTACAGTGTTTGTACCTTATCAAGCCTATTCTAAATGCAAATTCACTCCCCTCCCAAATTATTGGAACAGTGAGGCCAATACCTTTATTTTTGCTGTAGACTGAAAACATCTGGATTTGGCATCATACGTAGAATATGAGTAAAGATCAACATTGTAGATTTTATTTCCACGTATTTACATCTGGATCAGATACATAATTTGGTTAACATTAGTTTAAACCCACCCATTTGTCATGTGAGCAAAGGCATTAGAACATTATTCAAACAATGAAAACAGTGGCAGTTTACGTTCAAGTCTTAAATGTTGGGTTTTGGCTGTGCAGACTGCAATGACAGAGATGTAACCAACTTCAAAAAGCAGAGAGCTGTCTACGGGTGAAAAACAAGAAATTGTGAAGCTGAAAGAAAAGGGAAATGAATCAGAGCCATGAAACAAACATTGGTCGTAGCCAGTACAAGTATTTGGAATGTACTGAGAAAATAATGTGGACTAAAAGACATCAAACGTGTAAATAAGGAAAACAACAGCAGTTTACAAAATAATATACATTTGAGGACTATAAAACAACACCCCTGAACATCTTTAAGTAACATCAGCAATAGCCTCCAGAGAGCAGGAATTAATATATCACAGTCTGTTTGCAGAAGACTTGATGAACACAAGTACAGCAGTTGTACCAGAAAATGCAAACCACTCACTAGCAATGTACCGGAAAGTACAGAGAAAGCCTTAAATATTATGGGACAAAATATTATGCACTGATGAGGGAACGATTAACCTTTGCCAAAAAGATGGAAATGCTAAAGTTTGGATAAAAGATCTTCTGGAGGTAATGTCCTGTCCTCAGCTTGCATGGCTTCTTCTGGGATGTGCTCACTCATCTTTAGTGATGATGTAACAAATGATGGCAGAGCAAAATCAACTTAGAACTCTATAGAAAGTGGTTTTTCGATTAGCCAAGTCACTCTCCAGATGTAAACCTGTCAGGGCATGCATTTTACATGCTAAAGAGGAGATCCAAGGAAGTAACCACTCTAAATGAACAACAACAATGAGGCTGCAGTGAAAGCCTGCAGAAGTGTAATCAAAGAAAATGGCATCACCGAAGTTTGGTGATGTTACAGGGTCACAGTATTGCAACCAAAGCATTTGCAACTAAATATTAAGTTTGATCTTATTCTTATTCAATGCTGTTGCTCACTTAAAAATGTGTCATTCCATGACAAATAATATGACAGAATAGAATGACAGAATAAATGAATGAATCTTGTATTTGAACTTGATTAAATAAAAAGACAGCAATGGAAATTAGACAAATCACTATTAGAAAACATAATCACTGTATCTGATGCATATGTAAATACGTGGAAATAAAATCTGAAAATATACTGTAGATTTCATATTTATCTTTTGATGTCAAACCCAAATGTTTTAATCACTAAAATAAAAAATATCATGTCTGTTCCAATATATTTGCAGAGAACTGACTGTAAAACATTGTCCTAGAAAACTGAGAATGATTTATTCTTTGCCTCAACACAGCTGGTCCTTTCAGTGGTCTAGGTGAAGTCATCCACAGGGAAAGTGTTCCTATGCACACTTTTGCCAAGTACCTCTTTTCTGCACTGCTGCCACATGATGCAGACCTGGCGTATAAGGTGGCTCTCCGCGCAATGAGGTCAGACTCCTTACCTGCTGTACTTGAAGCTATGCCTTTAGTTCTCATTTTTTTCCGTCAAATGTTGATTCACTGCTTTTGTAAGTTGTAATAAGAAAGCCTTGGTCTCTATGCGGTCTGTGAGCGATACATACGATTGTGCGACTGGCATAAATAAATGCAAGAGTCAACTGTGCCATTAATTATCTGCAAGAAATTTCAGCCGTCTACACGTTCCACATAAATTTAGGATTGACTATAAAAGCATACCATACTATACCATTAAATAAAACGTGATCTGATGTAGGAGATAACCTGTAAAGTATATTGGCACTTGATGTTTTTACTTATGAAAATGACCATAGCTATTAGATATTATCCTCGTAATCCAGTGAATTGTATGAAACTGAAGTTTCATTTTCTTTAGGTTGCCAGTTCTGGAGTCATCTGCAGGCTCTGGGGATGTCGGTCACCCTCATCATGGCATTTCCATCGTTCCAAGTAGATATCCACGCTGGTTCACTCTAGGGCACTTGGAGTCGCAGCAGTGTGAGCTCGCTTCGACTATGCTAACTGCTGCTAAAGGTACGGTCCTAGCTGTACCTAGAACAGTGTCTCATTGAGATTGAAAATCATAATGCAAACACGACCTTTGCTCCTTATGTGTTTTTATGTCTCAAATGTATTTTTTTGTCGCAATGGCTGTCTGTTGTCATACTAGAGCGCCTCCAACTACCGGAGACATCTTCCTTGTGTTTTTGACATACTTGGTAAATAAAGGTGATTCTGATTCTGATTATCCTTAGGTGACATGTTGAGATTGCGGACGGTTCTGGAAGCCATCCAGAAAAACATCCACTCTTCTTCCTTAATCTTTAAATTAGCCCAGGATGCCTTCAAAATAGCTACACCTGCAGACAGCCCGCCTGATATAACTCTGCTCAATGTGGCGTTGGAGCTAGGACTTCAGGTAGTGTATTATGTGGGTTGGTATGTGTGTCTGTAACAACTCTGTAATTCAATAATAATGAGGAGGTGTGGACACCCTGCGCGTAACTTTGGTTGCACGTTCAAAGCCTCAACAGTCTCACTGCAAACAATATTTTCGCCCGACAAAATAAATGTTAGCGTTGGCACGATCAACACTGGTCTCAAGGAAGTTTAAAACTTATTTTTGCTAGAAAGAGACTAGACAGCATTAAAAACAGCCTGACTTGATGAAGTTTGACAAAGTATATAAACAGGATGAGATCCAGATAGAAGTTTGCCATATTTGGATCCCTGCATATACAGTATATACAATTGACACCCGCTATTCGCGGGGGATAGCGACAAGGCTCGACCGGATATCCGAGAATAATTGACAGCCATTAAAATTGCAGTTAAAATTATTTTTTTGTCCTTTTTTTTTATTTCTTTTCCTTCTCTCCTTTTCTTTCTCTCCCGTTGAGTTTGAAAAAAAAAAATCAAGAATCCATAGTAAACTGAGATATGCAACTCCTCCGATGTTGCATGGCCGAGATAGAGAAACTCACAGATGACACATTTGAACTTCGTTACTGCTCTCTTTGTGCACACTTGCAAGATCATATTGTCCACGTTCATGTTCCAGGTGATGAGAATGACTCTGTCCACTCTCAACTGGAGGAGGAGAGAGATGGTCCGCTGGCTGGTAACCTGTGCCACTGAAGTCGGTATGTTGAAACTTCCACCCCCTCTCACAACAGGAGGCAAACAAGCTCTGCCTTAAGAGTGTTCCCTCTCTTTTACTCCTTATCATACGTACATCACTTGTATGATTATGTCCTTATATTTAGATAAGCTCGTCTTTAAGGATAATGTCAGTAAATCCATTTAGTACGACACATTTCACACTGTAGCGTAGCCAGATTATGACTGATGAATGAATGATACTAATAGCGGTTCACATTCTCAATTCTAAAATACTATTTTTTTTTTAAACCTAAGAATTGTTATAAAAGAAGTGTACACCTTATATTCTAAAATAGTCACTTCCTATATTATGCCTCACCTAATTGCCTGTAGTCGTCGGACTCGCACCCTAAAACTCCATTCACTATTTGTATTGACACTAACGAATGAATAGCGACTCACAATCAAATCTTTACGCCCTGTACTAGTCAGAAATAATAGCCCAACAAACAAAAAAAATCCAATTTGAATATTTGTAAACTATCGATTTGAACCGGTAAGAGAGTACGCTGGCTCGTTTTGACTGCGGTGTTTTAGGTGGTGCTTCTCCGTACAGAGAGGTTTATCCTTTTAGTTTAGAATGGCTTACTTTAACCAGGATCCCTCACCGGACCTTGGCCACAGGTAGAATCCCGGGTCTGTTTTCCGCTCGTTGGTGCCATAAATCCTCGCAGATCGGACCAATTTGCCACCTTTGCAGCTAGCCTGCTGGCTACCTCGCCACTCTAGCTTGACGCTGTGTTGGATCAACTTTCTCCCTCTCTGCCGCAGCCCATCTCCAGAGATGGCTACTTTTTGGCTTCTGTTGTGGCGCTTCCATGTTATCTGTTCAGCTTAGTGGAGAGATAGGCGAAACATAAGCCTCCTTCAGCGGAGAGCTTTTTGTTTCTTTTTTTCTTTTAACAAACTTTATGGAGATCTCGGTGAAGCTATAACATGTATGTACATCCGCAAAAGCGATGCACAACAGGTCAAAATAGTAGTGACCGTGTACAGCATTGCAGCGCTTGTCAGAATAAACTAAGAAGTATTTTATTTTTTGATTCGTCTTGATTTGAATGAGAAAATTCTGATTCTAGATTTGTTTCTTCCAAAGGGATTCGCAAGTGAATCTGAATCAGCACGGATTCGTTCGTAGCTCTAATTGCCTGGTATCTCAACAAATAAAAGCCCCTCAGGAATGGTGGCACCAAACCAGAGGTGTTTATTCTTAGAAAAAACAACCAAAGGAAATGGGTTGAAAAGAAAACAAATACTAAATACAGTACATCGGAACCTCGATTTAACGAACGAATATGAGGAGGAGTCGTCTGTTGAAGTCGATTGTCCTTTAAATTTAAGCACTTTTTTTTGTGGCCTAAAAACACACAGCTCGGTACAAAATGATTGTAAATGAATTTTTAAAAAAACTTGAAAATTTTCGAATACATTATTTTTGAATAAGTGATGCAGGCGGTCAATTCTACTTTGTTCCCATGTGCTGCAGTAAAGGGGTATTTTGTTAATCTCAAAATCGGGATTGTGCCAGACTGGGGAGGAACGACATGGTGCCAACTGAGATTGCGTGGTTTATAGACTTTTCCACCAAGCCAATAAAGTGGCAGCAATAATCTGATTCTTAAAACAATTGTGACGTTTGAGACTTGCGCTGATAAATGGGAGGTCTGAAAATTTGGTGCAATTAGAGTCATTCTCTTCTAGTTCCAACCAAGATTTTTGTTCTACATTAGCATGTAACCATTTAATGAGGTACTGTATTTGGCTAGCTGAATAATAATGTTTGAAATTGGGTGGGTCATGTCCCCCTTCTGCTTTAGCTTTCTGAAGGGTAGCTATGCTGATTCTATTTTTCTTATTTTTAAAGTAAAATTTAAAAATGGCAGAGTCGAGCATTTGGAACCATTTTAATGTGGGTTTGAATGAGATCATTGAAAAGAAATAGTTAATTTGTGGTAACATTTTAATTTTTAATGTAGCTGTACGCCCTAAAAGTGAGATAGTTCGGCTGTTCCAACGTTTTAAATAGTCAAAAAATAATAATTCTAGTAGAGGTATATGAATTAAATTATTTAACTCTGTAGGTTTTGCTGAGACATCAATGCCTAGATATTTGATATTCCCAGTCGGAATAGGAAAGTTTGGATTTTGGTCGGCAGGATTCCATGAGTTAGTCATTATCGGGAGTATTATTGATTTTGACCAATTGATAGCATATTCTGATACTTGCGACAATGTCTTAATGAGGTTAAAAACTGTTTGAAGTGATGCATTGGGTTCTTGTAAATAAAGAAGGATATAATGTGCATAAAGATAAATTTTGTGTTCTGACATAGTAGTACTAATACCTTTAATATTACTGTTCTGCCATATTGCCAGTGGTTTGTTAAGTAGTGCGAATAGCAGGGGCGAGAGAGGGCTTCCTTGTCGAGTTCCTCTTTGTAAAATAAAACTTTGTGATGTGACCCCCATTTGTGGTGACAGTTGCTTTGGGTGAGTTGTATAATGTTGTGATCCAGTGAATATATGAGTCACCAAAGCTGTTTTTGTTGTCATTTGTTTAATGTGCTTTTTTGTGTTGTTTGAGATGCGAGTGTGTAGATGTCACCGATCCGTGTAATTTGATGACGTCGTGCTCGCATTGACGAGGTATATCCAATCTTTGCGTTTACTCTGCGCTGTATCTGGAAGAGGCCTGAGTATATTTGATTCCATGCAAGGGGGTTCTATTTACGTACGCTTCTGTGGTGCATATGCGAAATGTGCCACTTGAGTCAAAATTGTCACATGAACCATGCGTAAATCCAGCCTTAGTGTTGAAACTCTGCCCTACTCAGGCCGGTATAACTGTCATAAAAGTGACTGTAATGGAACGTTCTTGATCGGAACTAACAATAAAATGACACACTAATAGAAAATGCTAATGATAAATGAGGGAGTCCTACATTCATTTTCCATTTGTAACAGAAAGAAGAGTTCTCCGTCGACCAATAAACCATTATCATCATGTTTAGATCCACCTTTTAACAAGCATCTGTACAAATACAAGGCCTTCTCTCAAAAAGATGCTTCTTTCAAATAAATGTCTGGTACGCTTAGCACTGGAGTAAATAACCTGTGCCATTATTTGAGTAAATCTTGTAAATACTTGCTCATCCTTGTGCATATATTAACATAACAATCTGTCAATGTTGCAGGCAGCAGGAAGTGGCAAATTAAAGCTAAAACACAAAGCAGATGCTTTAAAAACTGCACACTCTTCTGTCGCAAACAGTAAACCCTCGTTTATCGCGGGGTTTAGGTTTCGGACCACCCCCGCAATACGTGTAATCTGCAAAGTATTGACCTCATTTTTTTTAATTAATTTTTTTACTAACTGCATGAAGCTCCACAGACTCTTATTAATCTTCCCCACACTCCTGTTGACCTCTACCATACTCCTATCTTAAACACCTTTTAAACACTTAAACATACAGTGATGCTCAGTAGTCCTGTACACTATGTACATTTTATTCCTTATAATTTGAGTTTTAATGAATTTTTCTTTTGCTTTGTTTTTTCAGTTTTATTGTTTTAGGCTAGGAAGCATTTTTGTTTTTTTTATTTTTTTTACCACAAAGAAATTACAGCATACACTCAAAATCCAGCGATATGGCAAATTATGCGCAATATGAAAGAAAATCCGCAATGCACTAAATCACAATAGGTAAGCCGGGATATAGTGAGGGAACACTATTTGTGATTCACTATTCACAAATGTACCGATTCTGATGTTTTGGTTCAGACCAAAAACCTGTTTAACCCATCTATGTTGACATGAGGGGAGGAGCTTGATATAGTCAAGCCATAGCCCTCTCTAATAGGAAAGTAGTGTTTTGCAGCAAATCTTGTGGCATCGGTAGCATGTGAATATCATTGTCACACAAATATCTTATTCTAACACTTGTATTACTTTTGCGCTCAGGTCTTCGTGCACTGGTGAGCATTTTGCAGAGCTGGTACACTCTCTTCACACCCACCGAGGCCACCAGTATTGTTGCGGCGACCGTCATGTCCCACAACACCATCCTGCGCCTCAGTCTGGATTACCCCCAACGAGAGGAGCTGGCCAGTTGTGCGAGGACGCTGGCGCTGCAGTGCGCTATGAAAGACCCCCAGAACTGCGCCCTGTCAGCTCTGACGCTCTGCGAGAAGGACCACATCGCCTTTGAGACAGCCTACCAGATTGTGATCGACGCGGCGTCCACCGGGATGACGTACTCGCAGCTCTTCACGATCGCCAGGTACATGGAACACAGAGGGTACCCGCTGCGCTCATTTAAACTGGCCTCCCTCGCCATGACCCACTTGAACCTGGCTTACAACCAGGACACGCACCCAGCCATTAATGACGTTCTGTGGGCCTGTGCGCTCAGCCACTCCCTGGGGAAAAACGAGCTGGCCGCAATTATTCCCCTGGTGGTGAAGAGTGTGCACTGCGCCACCGTGCTGTCTGATATCCTCCGGCGATGCACCATGACGGCACCAGGTCTCGCCGGCATTCCCGGCCGCAGGAACTCCGGGAAGCTGATGTCGACGGACAAGGCGCCTCTGCGGCAGCTGCTGGACGCTACGATCTCGGCGTACATTAACACCACGCACTCTCGACTGACACACATCAGTCCGCGGCACTACGGAGAGTTTATTGAGTTCCTGAGCAAAGCACGGGAAACTTTCCTGTTGGCACAGGATGGCCACATTCAGTTTGCCCAGTTCGTAGACAACCTCAAACAAATCTACAAGGGCAAGAAGAAACTCATGATGCTGGTCAGGGAGCGCTTTGGTTAAGTAGTAGTAGTTCGTCTTATATATTTGTATTTAAAATTATTTTGAATTCCTTGTGTACTTCTTAAGTTGAGCCATTTGTTGACTAACATTTTTCCAGTGTGGTGGTTTTGTTTGTTAAATGTGAACCAAGAAGTGTTCACAGCTCATTGCTCTACTTCACTGAAACTGCTGAGGGACAAATGGCTCAATATGTCAAAAATCCGACAACAAAACACAGCTTCTTTGCCCCCCCCCCCCCCCCCCAGACGAATGTTGAATTACACATACAAAAAAAAGTCAGAAGATTGTGAAAAGCAGAATTAGCAATTTTTTTTTTTTTTTTTTGTGTGTGGCATGTGATACAAAAACCAAAAGATTTGTTGGACAGGCTTCTTTGAGTCAAAAGAAATTGGAAAGAAGTGGGGTTTGGAAATAGGGAGGGGTGAACCCACGAAGGATGAAAACAGGCACAGTGTTCCTATCATACCTCAACTGTATTATTTATCAGCTTTAACCTCCCTGTTGACAAATCGCCTCGTTTTATTCAGGGCCTGTTCGCAGAGACGGCAAGCCACAACAACCGTGCGGTGAAAAAAAATCCAAAGACCTGACCAAATCCAGTGTAGACCAGCTCTCCCACATCCATTCATTACAACATTCAAGGACCACTTGGACTGAGGCTCATGTTGCTTAAGAGCTGTTCTAGTTTAGGATGCATGCACATGCATACTATATATAATTTGGAATATATATGTTAAAGTTCTCCCTGTAATCTAGGCGGTTTGGACAGTGTGACTATTTCTCACACGATATTTCAAGATTAAGCAATATACAGTGGGTATGGAAAGTATTCAGACCCCCTTAAAACTTTCACTCTTTGTTATATTGCAGCCATTTGCTATAATCTTTTAAGTTGATTTTTTTCCTCATTAATGTACACACAGCACCCCATATTGACAGAAAAAAATGTGTGTTTTTGAAATTTTTGCAGATTTATTAAAAAAGAAACTGAAATATCACACAGCCATAAGTATTCAGCCATATTCACCCTTTTGAGCTAATACAAACATGAGTCTTTTTGGGAATGATGCAACAAGTTGTTCACACCTGGAACAACTTGGGGATCCTCTGCCATTCCTCCTTGCAGATCTTCTCCAGTTCTGTCAGGTTGGATGGTGAGCATTGGTGGACAGCATTTTCAGTTCTCTCCAGAGATCATCAATTGGGTTTAAGTCAGGGGTCTGGCTGGGCCATTCAAGAACAGTCACGGAGTTGCTTTGAAGCCACTCCTTCATTATTTTAGCTGTGTGTTTAGGGTCATTGTGTTGTTGGAAGTTGAACCTTCGGCCCAGTCTGAGGTCCTGAGCACTCTGGAGAAGGTTTTCCAAAACCACCCAAAATACCGAGCAAAGGGTCTGAATATGTGTGATATTTCAGTTTTTCTTTTTTTACTAAATCTACAAAAACTTCAACAATTCTGTTTTTTGTTTTTTTTTTGTCAATATGGGGTGCTGTGTGTACATTAATGAGGGGAAAACATCAACTTAAATGATTTTAGCAAATGGCTGCAATATAACAAAGAGTGAAAAATCTAAGGGGGTCTGAATACTTTCCGGGCCCACTGTATCGTCAAGCCTCTGCGTTTTTCTTCACCAAGCCGCATTGTCTTTTTGTATTCAGTTGTAAAGTTTGAGACATATTTGGGCCTTGTTGATATCAGCGATTGCTCCCTCTGCCTGTAGCTAAAGTTCTCTTTCCGTCATAACATCTTTTGTGGGAACTTAAGAATTTCCTAACTAAACTTCCTCTTTGAAACTAATATGTAGAGTTCCAACGTTGGTTGCTTGGTGACACTTCAAAAAGTGAAACAGAATGGAATTTGTTCCAAATCAACAAAACAACTAGGGGGAATAATTCTAGGTTAGGAACACATTTTCATTATAATAGAAAAACCTAAAAAGGAATCTTAAACAGCACTAACAATATATGAACTAATTGTATCACACCAGGGATGATGTGCTTGTAATATGGCTTGGGCCAAAAGCTTTGACATTTTGCTTGTAAATTCAATGTCACTCTTAAAGCAGTTCATATTTTAATTTGAGCTGTTATTGGCATTATTGAAACTTCTGTTCATTCTGCAGCTAGAAACGCAACATTATACAAGCACTTCACACAAATACCTCTTCAGTACGTTCCTGCCGGCTTCAGCATTTAATTCATTTATGTATTGATGTTCGCTAACTTTGTGTGACAAAGAATGGCAGTCATAAATCCAGGGTGATGTTGACAGGAGGATTAACAAAAGTTTTTTTTTTTTTTTTTTTTTGCATGTTTGCTTTATTACATTCCATCATAGGTGACATCCTTCCACGTCACCAGATCTTTTTTTTTTTTTTTTTTTTTTTTTAATTGAAGAAACAAAATGAAAAAGGAAACAAGAGGCTAAACATAGTTCTCAGGGACATCACTTAATGAAACAAAACAAAAAAAATAGTAGCATTAAGCATTTAAGATATTGTAAATATTAAAGTGTCAATTCAGAAATTTGTAAAATTATAATTATTTATGATAAGTATGTTGTTTGTTTTTATTTGTTTTTTTGGGGTGGGTGGGAGTGTACTTGAACTGTTTTGGATGTGGGGTATTCGACAGGCTTTTTTGTAAGAGCAAAGACTTTTCTCAGGTGCTCCAGTATAATTTCTGTTTTGCTAGATTCACTATTGTTTGTATTTTTATTGGTTTGTTTTATTTTATTTGATTTGATTTGCAAAGAAAAAAATGTTTTCCCCAAAAAAAAAAAAAAAAAAAAAAAAACCATGTAAGTTGAGGAAAATGGGCACAGATGCATACTGTACTTAAACCTGACTATGCAGAACCACTTGTATGGGCTTTTAAAGATGGCTTCCTAAATGTGCAAGATGAGAAACATTGGACTGAACCACTATTAGAGGTGGGCGGGGGAAGCAACCAAGCCGAGCTGCAGCCTGCTTTGCAATTGGACAATGCGCGAGTAGATGACCTGGCTTCGTTGCAGCATATGGATGAGAGATCAAAATGTAAACTGGGAAGATGCCTTTCTGACCTATCAATGTACAAAGTTTATTTTTGCTTGACTTCTTTGTGGGTTTTATTCAATCAGGACTCAAAAGCCTTTAGTGTCTTCATGTGGTGGAGCTTGTTTCAGAGAGAGCAACACCTAAACATCACAAAAAGCAACTATGAACAAATGGGACGGCCTTTGGGATGACCACAGTTCCTTGCTGTTAGATTTCTGTCAATTTGTTTGGTCATGGGCCCATTCCTCACACCAATGAATTAGCCTTGCTGTGTCCAACTTTATTAAACATCGGTGAAATTGATGCTCTGTGGTAGACTTGATTTAACCCAATGCTGCGTCATCGATAAGGTGGAAACTTCCGCGCGAAGAAAACATCCATTAAAAGAGCACGTGACTGCGACACGTACTTGCAGCAGTTAAGTTGCTTGAACAGGAAGCTCCAATAAGCTGCCTTTACTGTGTTCCAGCTTGCAAAACGGACAGCATCGTGACTTCCTCCCTCTAGTTTTGTCTGTTTACACTTGCAGAAGGAAGAGGAGCTTAAGCCCCCCCCCACACACACACACAAACCATTAATTTGTTTTCGTAGGAGAGTACTATTTGCTGGTAGAATTTATTCACTAGGTCACCCACTGTTTTCCCGTTTGTTTTGTTTCGGATTGTTTCTAACTTAAGGGAATATTGAAAGTGTTTGTTGCCTCTTTGTGCTACTGATTATAAAAAGGTATTTCCAGTATTTGTTGCCACAAAAATATGATAGCTTAACATCAACACTTTTTTTGCTTTTTGTTTTTTTGTGCAAATTCTTGAGCTACTGTCTATAAAGCGCAAATTTATTACTATTTATGTATCGCTACTACCATTTTATATTGATTTGTGTTGGACTCTCAGTGCTTTTCTATGAATAAAGTGTGAAACACGTTACGCAGTCTTATTTTGTCTTACATGCACTGCTAAAATACGATACAGGGGAACAGTTAAAATTCACACTTCCCGGATCGATTGTTAATTGAGGGGGGGGGGGGGGGGGAATCCAACTCAGAGAACCCAGGGTTGACGGCACATCTCTGCGATGGGTCTGAGGATCTCATACTCATATTCTATACCCTCAGTCCGTTCCAAATGAAATGGAACAATGAGGCCAATTCCTTTATTTTTGCTGTAGGCTGAAAACATTACGATTTCACTTCAACAGATGAAGGTGGGAAAAGCGATCAACATCCATCCCTCCATTTTCTGAGCCGCTTCTCCTCACGAGGGTCGCGGGAGTGCTGGTGCCTATCCCAGCGATCATCGGGCAGGAGGCGGGGTACACCCTGAACCGGTTGCCAGCCAATCGCAAGGCACATACAAACAAACGAC
Source organism: Phycodurus eques (assembly GCF_024500275.1). NCBI lineage: Eukaryota > Metazoa > Chordata > Actinopteri > Syngnathiformes > Syngnathidae > Phycodurus > Phycodurus eques. Next base: position 6,727,625 of record NC_084537.1, read on the forward strand.
CATTCGCACTCGCATTCACACCTATGGGCAATTTAGAGTTGTCTATTAACCTACCTTGCATGTTTTTGGGATGTGGGAGGAAACCGGAGTGCCCGGAGAAAACTCACGCAGGCCCGGGGAGAACATGCAAACTCCACATAGGCGGGGCCAGGGATTGAACCCCGCTCCTCAGAACTCTTTTTTTTAACACTATTAACCACATCCTTAAAGACCCCCAATCCAGTTATCATGAAGCTCAAACTCAAATGAAACCCTCCTAAAAGTAGACTCAATTTAATGTCAAAGTTGTTATACAACAGCAGTCTTTTTTTATATGCACATGGCATTCTTGAGGGTTTCCACTCTGGTTTTAGCACACTCCACAACACCAAATCTGCACTTTGAAGAGTTATTAACAATTTATTTTTTTCGGAACTGAGACTGGGGACTATACTATTCTCATTCTTTTAGACTTTGCAGCTGCATTCGACACAATAGACCACAAAATCCACATCTCTCACCTGGAGCATTGTGTTGGCATCAGTGGCACTGCTCTTTAGTGGTTTCGTTCTTATCTACTGTGTCTTCTAGAAGCTTTCCTGTGAGTCTGCATCTCTTACAACTGGAGTCCCCCAAGGTTCCATTCTTGGTCCTCTCCTCTTCTCTCCCTATCTGGTTCCCAAAGGGACTGTCATTAAAAGATATGGCATTCTGTTCCACTTTTGTGCAGATGACACCCATACATTTGCCTGAAACCAAATGTTACTAATAATGGAGAACCCTTCCCAGAGTGCTTTAAAGACGTTGCAGCTTGGATGCCTCCTAAAACGTTTAACTAACGTTTTCTTCTGGTACTCCGGTTTTCTCCCAAATTACAAAAACATCCATGCTAGGTTCATTGCAGACTGTAAATTGGCAGTAGGTGTGAATGTGAGTGCAAATGGTTGTTTGTCTGTGTGTGCCCTTCAGTTGGCTGGTGACCAGTTCAGGGTGTACCCAGCCTCTCACCCAGAGTCAGCTAAAATAGGTGCCAGCACACCTGCGACCCTAGTGAGGATTAGTGGTGTGGAAAAAGGATGGATCGATGTTCATACATCAACAATACTATTATGTATTGTGAAAGGTTTTGGGAAAATATATTGTTCTCGAAATAATTTGCTATCGTGGCAGGCCTAAACACATCTAATATATTGAGCGAGAGCAAGAGCAATGGATGACAAAAATATTGTACAAACAGTATAAAAGAGAATAAGTGCAATAAAAATGTGCAATATAGCTGAGACTCATTCTTTCCGGGACTCACATAGTCTCAAGTGTAAAATGATCTGTTTTATTTTGTGGTTGTATTGCCCTTTTTATAAACCGTGTTTTAGTTCCTGCTTATGTTTAATGTTAATAACGCTATATTTTACCTACCTATTGTTGTAATGCAACACTTTTTTTTTTATTTAATTTTTTTGAAACATGCTTTTTAAATAACTTGAATTGGATAAACACCTAAGGCAATGACACACATTGGAACAGGCTTCCAAACTATGGCTTAGTGGTGCATTTTTTATTTTATTTTTTTTGTCTTAGTGTACAATGTTCCAGAGTGCCGACACGTATGTTCCAGACTTGTTCCATCTCAAAGGTGGACTGACATTCTCCACTCAGTTCCACTCTCTGTGTAGTCCACCCCAGCAAAGTAAGCTGCTGCTATAAATTCAACATTTTTCACCCTTCGAAGCAGCGAGATTAGAGCTAAATGAAGCACATGGAGGCCGATGCACTACCATCAATCTTTCACTCATTTATTTCTAATCATCTTTTTCTTCTATTCCTCCTTCACCGCCCCTTTTTCATCCATTACAGATTTCTGCAGAGCCATAAAAGTAGACAATCAGACCATCAAGATGTGCTAAGTGAGTGCGTGTGTGCGGAGTGAATTCATCACAATGTGCGTGCGCAGAAATAGATTGATTGGGCCATGGTAAATGAGCAGATTTATATCAATTATCTCAAAAGATGTAGAAGTGATAGCTTTGTGCTCTCACTCACGTTAATGCTTTGGAATGCAAATGTTAAAAGAACAATGTCCGTAACACAGCCGTGGACGAGAAAGTAAAGCACTAAACTTTCTTGTACTTTAGCCTCCTGGGCCCAACAGGGTGAATGCTGAGAGACGAGCATTCATTACTACTGGGTTGCAAACGAGTCATAAAAAGATTGGGTAGGCCCAACTATCTGCATGCAAACAAACAGTATAAGGCGTTAAGGTTTTCTCACACCGCACTGCGGCGCAGTGTGAAAGGTCAGTTGGGCGGCAGCGTGCTAGGACGACTGCGGCGGTGACAAGCTTGCCCATATGGAAGTGCTGACATTCATATCTTATCCTACTAAAATAATTGAGATATCTTGCGATGACATTTTTTTCCGTGTCACACAATGTAGTTTCCACAGGATCATTTTAATACGGTCGTGCAAGTGTTTGTGTTTCTGAGAAACAAGGAAATGTCATATTTATTGATATGACATCATTCTGCTATGACCTTTTGTTTCAAAATGTGACTTGTTTTCTTTTCAATGTGGTCCTAATGTGCTGCCCTAGTAAAGAAAGGTAATCGTGAAAAAAAAAAACAACGTATGATTAAATATTGATAACTAAAATAGCGTTGAATTTAAGGTCAAATGAGTGCCGAACATTGGTGAAATGTGTTGAACTAAAGAGTATACCTTCAATTCATTCGTTTCATTACGTTAAGCTTGTTCATGACTTCAAATGTTTTGTTTCGAAGGAATGATTTAACTGGCTTGTCTCGATTGCAGACATGATCGTTGTGTACTTTTCCACTCTGCCGACCGCTACGATAATACTGTATGCGTGCCAGACACAAAGCGGTCTGTGGGTGGATGCGAACGTGTTTGGGGGTGCTTCTTGATAAAGCGCTGACCGCGTTCATCCGTGGCAGATGATGTACAGCCTGCCGTCTCTCCAGGCAGATTGGCTTTTCTGGGCTTCTGATTTGCTGAGCGATGGGGCCGGGACCTCACACACACACACACACACACACACACACACACACACACGTTCTACCCGGATTTTGTAGTATTTTTATGAAAAAAAAAAAAAAAAACGCACTGATAAGCACCAATACACACAAATACAGGAACATGCATATACATATACACAGCGTACGCACTGTATTATTTCCCCGGCAAAGCCTTTAAAGGTGACCACGTGGAAATCGATCTCAATTTCTAAAGAGCAGCAACGTATTGTTAAAGCCCCTCTCTCTTCTACACGTATTCTCACTTTGTTCCCAGGTGACCCACTGACACACAGCCCAAGCCTCTTCTCTCTTATCAGCCACTGTTTTTGTCCAATTGTCTCTGCTATATACACAAAAGGCAGCCCAACAAAAGCCTGTGTGTGTGTGCGTGGTGTGGTTTAAGGTACTCGAGCAGCACAAAAGCGAGCGATGAATGAAAGCCCACCTTCATTTAAGCAGGAATCACCCTTGTCCATCCACATGGTGATGAATTCAGATGCTTTAATCTCTCTCTCGCTCTCTCTCGCTCTCTCTTGCTCGTGGTCTTCAGGCCTCCACTTGATTTGCTAATCAGAACCGCATTAAAGTAGCTACAAGCGTCACCTGTTGGGAAACTGGGACGGTCAAAGCTATAACTGTATTTTATTTTTATTTTTTTTAGGTCTATAGATTCCCTTTCCCATATCAAATCGAAGTTTAAGAAGAAGAAATGACCTCTGTACACGGTGCAGTAGTCCCGCGTCTTATTAAGGTGTAAAGTGACGTGGAAACAATGCAGGTGTGGAATTGGCACTCATATCACAAATGAACACCCGAGAAACAACAAATCTTCAAGTGTCAAAATACAATTCCCATGAGTATTTGGAACCTTTGGATTCCAACACAACAGCAACCCCAGAAACAACAACCGGATTTAATGGAATCTGCTTATGTGGCGTTCTCAGCTGCTGCCTCACTCACAAAAACACTATTTGGGATTAAGTGCTCTCTTTTTGTAATTCCTCCTGGAAAACACTTGCATCCTGATTACACTCAGTCATTGTATTTTAGGAAAATCCATCCTTTGTTGGTTTATATGACTGCAAATTGCAAACCATTTCCTTCAAATGTGGCTACATATCTGGCGTCCTGCTGGACTGATCCTTATTTGTCCTGAAATGTTAACATTTTAAATTCAGACATTTTCGAGTTAATACAAAAAAAATAATAATAATCAACCGTATACACGTAAGGCTAAATCATTCTTCAACTATGACCCCTTGACATTGCTAAAACTGAAAATAGTGTCTTTGTAAACAGCGGTTTGACAAAGCTCGCATTGGATCTCATTCGATTGCGCAAGTGGTCATCATGTTGTGACCTGCTTGTATATACAGCGCTGCAAGTATATGGTTCAGAACGAAGACAAAGTGACGCATTTCTTTACTATTTCAGTTCATTTATTTCAAAAAGGGGATTGATTTTTACTGAGATTAAAACAGCTGACCTTTGATCTCCAGCAACAAAACACTGTCCTATATATATATATTTTTTATTTATTTTTTATTTAATTTTTTAGGTAATCAATAACTGCTGATATGCAGTGTTGCTTCCAACTCCAAACTAAAGCTTTGTAGATTGTATCGACATACTCCGGTTTTCTTTGCCCACTGTATTTTTCTTGTGATTATTTGTAGCTTTACTTAACTGTTATATGACATATATTGCTTGTTAATGTTGTTTATTTTATGCACTGGCATACCAAGGCAAATTCCTTGTCTGCTTTGCACACATTCTTGGCAATACGCATCAGTCCGATCAAATCTCAAAACAATCGATTTTTCGAGAAGGAGAAGCGCAGGCAAGATGATTTGCCCCACAGCACAAATGTATACAATGAAATGATACAAAACTCACAGCATGAAAACGCCTTTGGTCGATAATTTCTTACACTTTTCACATAATACATTACAGTTGATGAAAAATGGCTTTTGTGCGTCCTGAACAATTGATGCACGATTGATGCACGATGAGACCTTTTCTTGAACAAACCTGATGAGAAAACTCCTTGGAGTTTTTTTGTTGTTTTTTTTTTTTTTAACGTTGTGATTGTCCTTTAGTATATATGAATATTGGGTCCATATATTGGGTCCATTCTCAGGAGAATTTCGTACATTTTTGCATGGTATGCAATGCACTGGAATTAGTCGAAGCCAGGCGCATTGTTTTTTTTTTTTTTTTTTTTCATTTTAGGAAAATAAAACCCTTTACATATAATCCCTTTCCGATTTCTGGCAAAATACTGCATTGTACGCATTGGGTTTGTATGGTTGTTTAAAAAAAAAAAAAGATAATAAAATAAAAAAAATGCCTGTTGCATGTGTTTTGTGTTTGTGGAGTGTGTGTCAGCAGGACTCCAATTTAGCTGGAATGTCATCGTACTATATTATGAAATAGCAGTGTTTGATGAAATGTAAATAGATTAGAGAATCGATGAAAGTCGTGTGATGTGAAGGGCAAGTTGAGAAGCGCATTCTGTGGGAATTAATGGGACAGATTTCTCTGAAAACCTCATGCACCACTTTTACGAGGAACATACAGTACAGTTAAAGGGGACATCTTTTGCCAAATCAACTTTTTATAGCATTTGGGATGTAATACTCTCTCTATGGTGCTCCAGTAAACGTGAAATATGAAAATTGTCTACGCATTCCTGAGTTAGACATTTTTCTGCTGAGAGGCCTGAAATAGGATCGTTTGAATTTCTTAAATTTACACATGACTAGCGAAGACCTTCGCCTACCTCTCTGCTCCCGAGCCAGGGCTGTCGCCATAACAAGTGCTCTCACAAGTGGGTCTTCTACACGGAGGCAACCCATCAGACGAAGGGGGGCATATGGAGAAAGCGGATACAAAACTGGGTCAAACAGAAGTAACTGTCAAAGGGGCCTTTTCTGGGCTATGACAAAACCAAGGGGATTGTTTGAAATTAAATTGACACTCTATGGACTTCTAAATAGCCAAAATACGGGACCTTTAATATAGTTATTAATGTTGACATCTCACACTATTAAAACACCATAGAAATTAAACTTAAGAAGCATGTCTAATATACTTTATCCACGTGCGTGTTCAGTGGATTGCAGACCACCAAATACATTCCAAACGTAACCACACATGCAGTAACAAAATAAATACAATTGATGCTGGGTTCAGTGCTCTGTTCCACCTCCCCATAAAACCTGATTCCACAGTGACAATTCCCTTGCTGAAGCTATATGCCCCACCTTGCATTTTCCCCCTAAAGCTGCTTTTAAGATGATGCGCTTTGATTAAATCTGTTACAGTTTAAAGCTTCATCTCCACTTGTATTTCCCAGCACTCGATTGTACTTGGAAAAGTACATTAATACAGATGTCATGCCTTAAAACATCAATGTGTTTGTCATGTACGCATACTTGCAGGAATGAGGTCATCCCGTTCAAAATCCAAAGACATAATCCACTCCCACCAGATTGATACATTTGAGATTAATAGAAAATCTTGTTTTCGGAAGCCATTTGTTGATACTCAAAAGCTACATTGGGTGGGGAGACGGTGACTTAATGTACACGCTGCATTCTGACCAGGAAAGATATTGCGAGCCTTTTGCTTGCCTCAGTAGTGTGTGTTAAAAGTGCATACAGTTGAAGTGAAATTATTTTCCTTTTAACACCCCAACGAACAAATAGTTTCCCAAAAACATTTAATTTCTAACCGTTTCAAATGACAGAACAGGAGGAAAAGTAGAGAGTAGCCTACGTCTGCGTCATTGTCTTCTAGTTCTGGGTTGGAATCTCGGCTCACGCCTTTAGGAACTCCCAGCGAATCTCTTCGACCCCCGGGGCCTTGCCACCGTGGAGCTTTTGGACCACCTCGGTGACCTCAACCCCAGAGATAGGAGAGCCCGCCTCAGAGAACCCACACTCTTGCTTCCTCATGGGAAGGCGAAAATGATTATTTTCTAAAAACAATCAAGTTTTTCAGTTTGTACATGAAATATCTTGCCTTTGTAGTGTATTCAAGGAAATATAGGTCAAACACGATTTGCAAATCATTGTTTTCGGTTTTGATTTATGTTTAACACGACGTCCCAACTTCATTGGAATTGGGGTTGTAATAGGATGGGGTGGTATACAAAGGCAAATTCATTAAAACTGTATGAAGTCAAATAATTAATGTTGTTCATTTTTCTGTTTATTTACTTAGGATTCTAGCAAAATAAGATCGATCCAACATTATACATTCTTGATCATTTTCTAGATCCCCGTCTAGATTTGCTTGACCATCTGTTTTGAGTGTTGATGTACAGCTTCCACGAAGGCGCCCACATTCTCCGGGTCCATATCGGGATAAAGACCGTGGCCCAGATTGGCAATATAGCCTCTGGTGCCAAACCCTTCCAGCATGTTCCTCACGATGTCTGAGATACGCTCCTAAGAAAAATGGGGGGTGGGGGGAGGTCAGACAAACAACTTGGGATATATATATATCTTTTTTTGTTGGTTTACCTTTTCTATGAACTGGGTCAGATATGAACTATTTTTTGGCAAACAATTATTATGTTGAGTGTGACAAAAGTTTGACAAAGTATGGTAAGAGTACAGACGTGAAAAACAGAAAGAATAAAGAAGGGCGGTATGTTTATGGGGGGTTGAAAATAGGAACACAATTTGGAAATGAAGAAAAATGAAGCGTTGTTGCTGGATTTTCAAATAACTGTTCTCTTTGTTGTCGTGAATAATTTCTACATACACACATACGCACACATGCATCCACAAAAGGAGGATCCAAAAAGAAGTTTAGTTTGTTACCTTGGGAGCATAAAGCGCACATGGGTCCATGTTTCCCTGAAGGCTAACCTTTCCTCCTGTCTGCTCCCTGAATAGGAAAAAAACAAAACAAACATGGAAATCCACATGCACACACATACAGTATTACTCATTCACATGCAAATACATCAGCCATTTCAGAGAACTCCACCAAATCTCTTACAAAGGAATCATTTTAAAGCGGACATAATGGCTAATTTACTGCATCATCCCTAGCCATCGTGGTAACAAAAACAGTACCGTCCATTGGCCTCGCGATGTGTCGGGCTGGAGGAGAACAAGCGAATTTCAGCAGGAAAAGAACAACTTGTGTGTGTAAAGTGTCTCCAATTATTTACCCTTGGAGTATTTTGACAGAGGCTAGTCACAGACATGTTTTTTTTTAAACACCTGCAAGCTGTTTTATATTGTGAAACAATATGCTAAATGTTTCCTTTAAAAAGGTCATTCGGATTGCAGACGAAGCTCAAACACGCAATCTGAGCCAAAAAAACAACAACAAAAAGCAAACTGGACGAGTGTATTCAGGTCTTTGAGATAACATCCTGCATGACAGCAGTTCATCTTTAAAGTTGAACTCAACTCATTTTTATTTCTAAATACATGTTTGTCGTTAAAACCGCCAAAGACATAGAACAATTTAGTACTGAATTGTTGAGATATGGCTTAAAATGCTTTTTCATCACCTCAGTTGGCTGTTTTTTTTTGGTGGTTTTTTTAGCCACGTGACATCAGCAGAGTCGGGCGTATACTTTCTCACAGGAGGCCCGCGCCCTTGTACCACGCAGTGGCCATTTGGCGGAATTGCCACTTTCTGATTCCATCCATTTTCTGAGCCGCTGATCCTCACCAGGGACACGGGCGTGCTGGAGCTTATCCCAGCTAACTTTGGACGAGAGGTCAGGCACACCCTGAAGTGGTTGCTACCCAATCGCAGGGCACATATAAACAAACAATAATTCACACCTACGGGCAATCTTCAATCATCATTTTTTGTCTGAATAGTAGTACTTGCACAGAAAGCCAAAGAAAAAGACGTCACCTAAAGTCATGCACGTACGTTTTTTTGTTTGTTTATATATATATATATATATATATATATTTTTTTTTTTTTTTTTTTTTTGGGTGGTTGGTCTTGGTCTTAATTTTATGACCTTAGCGCCATTCGACTTCGGCAGTTCCACTGTACATTAGTTATCTGTCGTAGCATTTCAGTTCATTCCACTTATAAGCAGGCGTCGGTGCTTTGCTCAAAGGCACCTTGGAGGCAGTCAAGAAGCAGGGTGTCATTTCCGTCCGCAGCGGGATTGGAATGATGAACAACCTCTCCTGCCCCAAAGCCCAAGTCCTCACAGATGAGCTAAAGGGCGTCTGACTGATGAACAAGTTAACCATTACTAAGTTCCGCTAGTTTTTCACCAAACATCAAAACCTGAGTTTCCTGCTCTGTTCATCAAACACAGTGCGCTGGTTAATAATTACCAGTGTGTGTGCGTGTGTGTGTGTGTGTGTGCGTGTGTGCGTTACCGTGCTGAGTGGGGGTCAATGGTCCAGTCAAGCCCGACCACTTGGAAATGAGACTGAGACAGAGCTTCAAGTGCATAATGAGCATCTTTTGCAAAAACGATCTGCATCACACAAACGCACACGCACACAAACGTCAATACTGTACACTGAAACTTCCTGAAGGCTCAACAAAACATGTTGGTGGTGAAATGCTGCCATCTATTGGCCAAAAAACAAAACAAAAACAATGACAATGTGTGAATCTTGAATGAACCTTCTTGGGGCAGTAATAGAAACAAAGCATTACAACCAATAACGCAGATAATTATAACAAGAGAACGAGGAGAGAAAATATGTCTGAATAATTCAAGGAAATTAAAATAATACATTGTTATATTCGGCTAAATGTCTGGATGTGTATGTACTGTATGTGGGCGTGTTCTCTTACCATGGGAACTTCCTGTCGCGCCTCCTTGAGTTTCTCTTTGACACGGCGAGCAATGTCGTGAAGGTAAGGGAGAGAGAAAGTTTGAAACTCCACCGGCCCCAAGATGCCGGCGTGGGACTCGAAGACCTGCAGAGCCTGGACGACACAGGCGAAGGGGGCATCGAGAGAGACATTTTACATAACGAAAGGAGGGAAAGTTGCCACAAAAAAGCAGTTCTTGTGCGATGCTGTGACAGTGTTGATGCTTTTTGCATCACTGACCGAGCCAAAGGCAACCCAAAAAACTAGAAACAGCTCTTGGTATGGTGCGGTACAGTTGCACTGCATACTAAAATTGATATATATAGCACATGCCATACACAAGGTAACTCAATGTGCTTTGCATGATTAAAAGCATTTAAAAACAATCAAAAAAAAAAAAAAAAAGCTTATAAACATTTACAGAGAAAAATAAAAGTACAATTAAAACAGTGTACAGTGGAAGAAATAGCATTAAAAAATGGAAATGCTCTAAAAACCATGAGGGGAAAAAAGAATAGTTTTTAACCTGGACTTCAAAACATGCCCACTTGGGGCTGACGTCACTTCTGTTGGCAACTTCTTCCATTTGTGTGCAGCATAATAGCGAAATGCTGCTTCACCATGTTTGCTTTGGACTCTGTGCTCCACTATTTGACCCGAGTCTGTCGATGTCAGAGACCTAGTGGGTTTATATGCCATTAGCTTTTCTTTCATGTATTCAGGACCCAAACCATTTAGTGATTTATATACTAGTAGCAGAACTTTAAAATCTATTGTAAAGCGGATGGGGAGCCAGTGTGGAGACTTTAGAATTGGAGTAATATGCTCTGACCTCTTTGTTCTGATCAGAACCTGAGCTGCAGCATTCTGAATGAGCTGCAGCTGTTTAATGCTCTTTTTGGGGAGTCCAGTAAGAAGACGATTACAATAGTCAAGCCTTCTTGAGATAAAAGCATGGATGAGCTTCTCCTGGTCAGCTTGGCACATGCAAGCCTTCACTCTGGATATGTTCTTCAGATGGTAGAAGGCCTCACCGAACTCCTCCCACACCCGAGTTTTTGCCTCAGCGATCACCAAAGCTGCATTCCGCTTGGGCAACTGGTACCCATCAGCTTCCTCAGGAGTCCCACAGGCCAAAAAGGACTGATAGGCCTGCTTTTTCAGCTTGATGGCATCCCTCACCGTTGGTGTCCACCAACGGGTTCGGGGATTGCCGCCCTGACAGGCACCAACCACTTTACGGCCAACAGCTTCGGTCGGCCGCCTCAGCAATGGAGGCGCAGAACATGGTCCGCTCGAACTCAATGTCCCCCGCCTCCCCCAGAACATGAGCAAAGTTCTGTCAGAGGTGGGAGTTGAAACTCCTTCTGAGAGGTGATTCTGCCAGACGTTCCCAGCAGACCCTCACAATACGTTCGGACCTGCCAGATCAGACTGGCATCTTCGCCCACAATTGGAGCCAACTCACCACTAGGTGATGATCAGTTGACAATTGAAATGGATATCTGACTTCAAAAGCGGTCATTGGCGGTCAATACAGCAGTAGATGGAAGCCTTTGAACTGAAATATTTATAACGTTCAAATGTAGTTATACAAGTTAAAAAGTAATGAGCCCAGTTAAATGTAACCTTTGAATAATTAAAATTTTTCCCAGAATTTTTCAGGTTGTAGTTTAAATACTTGTTTGAAGCTTTATTTATAAAAAAAATAAAATAAAAAAAAAATAAAAACATTTATTGAAGCCCAGGATGAACCGCTGAAGATGGTCTCCCTCTCCTTTGCCTGTCACAGAGGTCACTCAAAGCAGCACCCGAGCACTATTGCCACGATTAACAGCTGACGTTGGTCTGCCGCTCTTTGGCTTGTCACGGCGATCACCTTGACACCCACTTTTTGATTGTGCTGTAAGCTATTGCAGCTTTCCCATCCATATTTTGAACATTATGAAAATGTTGAGTAGTGATTCCCCTCCAAAAGTAACAAATTCAATCACAGCTCTCTGCTTCTGACGGGCATCCAACAATGTCATTTCCAAGATGGGTGACAGGAAGAGGACAGGGTTCAACAAAACTTTTTTTTTTTTTTTCAAACAAGTATTTAAAATACAAACTGTGACAATTTCTGAAAAAATTTTATTATTAAAAGGTAAAATTGAATTGGGCACATTACCTTTCGACTGGCCCTCATACAAATCATATTTCAGGATGTTTGTATGTTCTCCATTGAACATCAACATACTGTATCTGTATCGGCATGAGCAGAAGCCTGACCTGGGCTCCAGCTGCCACCTGGCCCAGCAGATACTCGACAATAACATCCGTGAGCATCTTCAACAGCACGTGGCTGGCCTCGGGATGTCGATACAGCCAACGCTTCGCCTTCGAGTGGGTGTTGGAACCGCCACCTTCTATCATATAAGACATGAGCGTCCACTGTTAAAGGAACGTAAATCGATTAGAGACAAAAATAATAAGTTTTCAACATCTTCAGAATGCCCTTTCAGAACACCTCACCGGTGCTCCAGTGAATCCTATCAGTGGCACTTTGCCCTCAATCTTGTGTCTGGTCAGTGTGATGGCTTGGAAAACGTAACCCAGTTCTTTGGCTACGTCTACTTTCACACGTAGACGCTGCAGGTCTTCTGGCTCCTTCAGGGGCTCTGGGAATGTCGGACCTTTGCCTGGCACCATCTGGACATCCATACCCATTGCCTGAAGGGAGGAAGGCAATGAATGAAAGACAAATGAATCTATGCAATCTACAACTTTCAATTTCACGATCAAGTTTCAATAAATGTTCATCCATTCAGACAGATGGATGTCAATGATTTTATTTCTTGACTGCTCCTGAATTTCTTTGGATCGTGTGATGTTTGTTGCAGCTTTTTTAGAGCTTTCGTCCGACTTGGTTTTGTCAAACAGGCTCTGTTTAAGTGTTTTCTTGAATGAACAGGTCTGAAGGTAACCAGGCTTGTGTGTGATCAGTAAAAATGAACCAAATGTTGTGATTAGCCACAATTAATTCATGATTTAATAAGAGGGGTAATTACTTCCAGGTAAGGTCCAGGTAACTTTGAGTACCGGTCATTTTTTCTTTGGTTTTTTTGTTGTTTTTTTTAATAAATGAAATCACCATTTTAAGTTCACATGGGTGACATTTGTCTGATATTTACATTTTTTGATTATCTTAAACAAAGATAATCAATGGGATTATTGGTTATCTTTGCTTAAGATAAAGTTAGTTTTGGGAAACTATGCAAAAATCTAAGAATTTGAGAAGGGGGTGAATACTTTTTCACGGCACCTGCCTATGTGACCCATGAAACGACATCATAACTACATAAGGGTTAAAAGCCACTAGGGGGAAGCAAAGCAGGCAGTCACCAGATAAAACATTACAACATGGAACCATGGGACTGCAGGCATAATGGCAATTTTAAAAAATTTTACATTTTTAAATTGTTGGAAAGCACCCATTACAGTAGTGTATGTGCAGTATGCATGAGTAATTCTTCATAACTAAAGGTTCAGCCTATTGTCATATTACGTGCTTGTTCGCCATGAACCTTTCATTTTTTTAGTTAGTAGACAATGTTTAATAAACAGCATGTGATAAAGCTTACCTGTGGCACAACAAGGATGTCAGAAAAGATGATGGCAGCATCAAATGGAAAACGCCTAAGAGGCTAAAAGACAGAAAAACGGACACAGTTAAATCTAAATGAAAACAATATTGATACGATAATATAAACATGTGATGGAACTAAACATAGACTATAAACTCATTTTAAGTCTGGAAAAGTGAATCTGTGCATCGATGACATTATTATTGCAGTTGGTAGCACTGCAGCGACTGTTGCTACACTGTTTTACTTGCATCGCAGTAGATTGGTGGACGAAAACACTTTTCTCGAAACAATATTACAAAACACGGACAATTGAGCTCAACAATTACCCAATAAATAAATAAATACATTTCATAAGCTTCAAATTTTGAAAACAATGTTTAATATGTCTCCTTTGAAATTGTGTTTAGGAATGAAATGTTTTACATCAAATGTCACTTAATCAGCAGGGGTGAAGCTTAAAAATAACTGCTTCGAGGTGGGACAGCAAGCAGAAACTTGAGAAGAGTCTACCTTGAAGGTTAAGATGAGAAGATAATTCAAGTGCGAAAGCAAACAGTAATGCCATACCTGCAGTGTGAGCTCACAGCAGGCGTCTGGTGAGCGGCACGTTTCAAAAAAGTCCTTCCCTGCCCTGAACTCGCGAAACTCTGCAAATATGACAAAATGTTAATAATCACAATTGATGCTGGACAGATATCCAGCTGCCGTGTTAGTTCAACAGAGCAGAAAAGAGATGCCAGTACCGGGTAGGTATCTTCCGGCCTGTCTCATACACCAGACGGGGACATGCTCGGTTTGTTCACCTCGAGCTGCTCGTAGGAATGTGTCATTCTGGAGTTGAGGGAAGTCTTCAGGGCTGGGAGGAACATCAGTCATATTCATTCTAAGCGGTTCGTCGAATAAAAAAAAAAAATAATAATAATGCGGCTCAGGCTGCGACTGGAAGAAGAGCATCACTATTTTCGATAAAGACCTTGGCCCGTTCACGCTGACTCGAAGTTACAAAATCTGCTTTTTATATATGGACGGTTGTAACAAAAAGAAGGGTTAGTAGCCAGCACATATTAACCCCTCGCCGTCAAGCTGCGTTATCAAAAGTACAGACGTCCAACTCCCCAGTGGTGGCCAGGACAGATAAGACTCGCGCGTCTCTTATCGCCTCCCTGCACCATCGAGGCAGTTGAATAAAAGGCAGTGTAAGCAATGCATCCCTAAATCCCACGAAATACAACATCAGCAGCGTGTCTATTCACAAACAACAACGCAGACAGTATTGTTACTGTTGAACCATGCGCTTATGTTGCATTAGTTGTCGCTTATTTGAGGGCAAATACATTGAAAGGAAGGATGTTCGAGACAATATAATATTTATGTTCAATGTTGAATATTGAACAGCTCGAAGACTGTAGCCCAGTCCTGCTCTCCTGGGAATTACTCTTAATACAATGAATACACAATTTAAAAGTAGAAACCGCAACATTGCATGTCATATACTACGAAAGGCCGATAAAACATGGACATGATGCAAAACAAACAAAACAACAACAACAATTTGCTTTCATAACGATGACTGAAGACTGTTTTCATAAGGCCACTGACAGCTAACGGCTAACGTAGCTGCATCGCAGCTGCATCGCTGTGGTTGCGGAACAGCGCGAAGCGGACTACTCACAGGATTAATTCGCCCTTGCTCATGTCGGCCAACCCGAGGAACAGACGAGCTTCCTTTTAGAAGGCGTCAACTGAGACGTGCACCTCTCCGACTGACACTTCAACCCCGCTCAGGCTCCGTCTGCAACTGTCACTCGCAGGGCGCGGCCATCTTGGACCCATGTGACCACACCGGAACCTCCATACATTTCAAAATAAAACGAGGATTTCTCCGGATATTCTGGTTGCCACCTACGTTTTCAAAGATAATGCACGTTACGTTCATTCAAGACATAAACACTCAAATGAGGTGGGAAAAAGGGTTCATTTAAGACTAAAGTGTACATACATGTGATGTGAGAGTGAATGCTTGCAAGTTCTCCACGCGCATTTTCATAATATTTTATATGAATTAACGACCAATAATGGCGATCCCTGAATGGGATAAGCGCGACTTGAAAAGGCACGGATTGATTAGATAAATCATGTTTATGAGATACACAATATCACCATGATATTTGATACATACATATGTGGTGCAAAAACAGAATGGCAGAGTATACAAATCATCACACAACATATACACGCACACACACACACACACACACACACCACACACACACACACACGCACGCACACACACACAGTTTTCAACAGTTTCGGTGCCTCTTTTGGTTAAGTTCAGGTTTAACATTCAAGCTAAAGCATCTCCACTTGGGTAAGAGTGATATTGGGACAACGCAAGTTTACAACTGCTTAAAAAAAAAAAAAAAAGGAAGTTGAAGTACTTCAATATGAAGCAGGTGGTCAATGACACAAGAGCCGAACAGCTATTTTGAAGAAAATGTTTTGTGCAGGTTGAGATGTCGGTTGATGAGTGAATCTGACAGTTTAAGAAAATTCAATGATGAAGCAGTATAATTGCTATACTTTCTTAGACTGACTGTCAAGTGGCCATTTTCACAAGTAACTTTCATAAATACAACACCAAGAGGCGCTCCAGTCAGAATGTAGAGCAAAAAAATAACCATCTGTGCGAAAAAAGTCTCTCCAACAATCTGCCTCTACGGTTGTTGCTGATACTGTCCCTCGGTGGAAGTGTAATAGTCATCCAGGACGCTCTGCATGTACTCAAAAGTGGGCCTATCATCGGGCGCGCTATTCCAGCAGGACATCATGATGTCGTACAACTCAGCGGGACAGTTGTCAGGGCAGGGCATCCGGTAGCCACGCTGCACTGAGGACATCACTTCTGCTTTTGTCATACCTGAACAAAATACACAGGAAAGGGGGTGCAGTTTGTCATTTCCTTTCAAGCTACTGTGGTTTACGATGAAAATAAATAGTGGTCAACATGGAGCATTTATGACAAGTGCAGGGATGTTAAGATTTATAATGTTGTGACAATGTATTTTGGCATCTCGGACGTCCACCAGATGGGCTACACTCGTCTACACCTCCAGGCCCCCTTCCATCCACCCTGTTGTGGACAGGGTTGGTTTTTAGGCATGTCTGGAATCCGTCCCTTGGGGGGTTTATGTCATGATCAGTGTTTGTGTGGACTGGTGGATGATTTCAATTAGATTTAGTTTTGTTTCATGTTATGTATTGTTTTCTTGTCTCCCATATTCAGGTCTTCACTGCACATCCCCAAAAACATGCATGGTAGGTTAATTGAAGACTCTAAATTGTCTGTAGGTGTGACAGGCATAGGAGCTGAAATATCAGCTTTCCCGGTCTAATATACATGACTTAATGTTCACCTGGATAAGGCATTTTCCCAAGCGTAATAAGCTCGTAAAGCAGAACTCCAAAGGACCACATGTCTGACTTGATAGTGAAAGAGCTATAGTTTATTGCCTCAGGTGCAGTCCACTTGATGGGGAACTTCGTTCCTGGGGAGGACAAACACATCACATTCTTGTAGCCAAGATAAGAATTATTTTTGTTCTCCTTAACCTAATCATTATCAGGAATGAATTCCATGTGCCAGTCATATCTGTAGTCTACGTAGTGTTGTGTGCTATACAGCAAATGCGGCATTTAGCATTACACTAGGCACGAACAAAGAGCGTCAGTACATCTATTTTACTGTGAAAAGTGTGTGTAAAAAGTGTGTAAAAAGCAAACTAAAAACAAAACCGATGAAACAACACTAAAGTCATAAACACACACACGCACACACCCTCTTTTGCAGTGTATTCATCGTCACTTATGACTCTTGCCAGTCCAAAATCGGCAATTTTACAGAGCAGGCTCTCTGACACGAGAACGTTTGCTGCTCTCAGGTCTCTGTGGATGTATTTCTTCCTCTCTATATATGCCATGCCTTCTGTAATCTGCAACGGATTGAGGAGAAAAACAACGATTTAGAGGATTATATACCGAATGCATACAGGTGTATGATTGCTATCAACATATATGAGGAAAGAAATGTTATTCATAAATCCAGAAGTTAAATCAACACACACTACATAATCCATAATTCAGTTGGGACAAAATGGAAATGCATTGGAGCAAAGGATGAGGTACTCAGATTTGTGTGAGGGTCACCTGTGCTGCAAAATCCGTGAGCTTGGGCAGTTGCAGTTTACAGCCTGCGTCACTCTTGAGGAAGTCAAGCAGGCTCCCTAACGTGCAGAGAAGAGGAAAAACACATCTGGAATTTCACGTTCAGGCATAAATGCATGGCCATATTCTAAATGATGAGTCCAATTAAATATCCATCCATTTTCTGTTCGGTTTATCGCCTTTAGGATCCCGAGTGAGCTGAGGCCCATCTCTGCTGACTTTGGAAATTAAGTGAGGTAACACCCTGGACTGGTCGCGAGTCCATCACAGGGCACATGCACTGTAGACAAAACAACCGCTCATACTCATATTCACAAATATGGACACTTTAGTCGTCAATTGACTTAACAAGCATGTTTTTGGAATGTGGGACCCATGCAAGTACGGGGAGAACATGCGAACAACACAGCAGAGCCGTAGCTGACATTTATACGCTACACTACAGAACTGTACTAATGATGTGCTAAACCCTCATCCACTGTGCTGCACAAAATTGTAAATTATGAAATATTTGCAATTTTCTTTTGAGTAGCTACCCACAACACACCCACACCAAATCTGCAACCCGCCAGTTGAGAATGACAAACCTATGATATATAAAAAGATCATTGTTGTGCAAATTCCAATGAAGTTGGGACATTGTATAAAATGTAACATGAAACAGAATACAATGAATTGCAATTCATTCCAACATGTATTCGATTTAATACACTACAAAGACAAGATATCTAATGTTCAAACTGATGAACGTTCTTGTTTTTCTTCCTTCCAAATATTCTCTCTTTTTGAACTTGATGCCTGCAACACATTCCCCCCAAAAAATAAGGCCGGGAATTTTGAGGAATGCTAAAAAAAAAACCCCACACTTGTTTGGAACTTTAAACAGGTGAACAGGGTATTTGGACATGGTTGGGTAAAAGGAGCATCCCCGAACGGCTCAGCTGTTCACAAGCAAAGATGGGCGTGGTTCATCACTTTGTGAACAACTGGGTGGGCAAATAGTCCAACAGTTTAAGAAATAACTGCAAGGAATTTAAGGATTGCAGCATCTACAGACCATAATATCATCAAAGGATTCAGAGAATTTGGGAAAATCTCTGCACGTAAGACAAAACCAACATTGAATGCCCATGCCCTTTGGTGCTACAGGCGGCACTGCATTAGAAACTGCCATCATGGTGTAAAGGATATTCCCACGTTTGCTCAGGAACACTTTAGAAAACCACCGTCAGTTAACGCAGTTCGTCGCTACATCTACAAATGCAACTTAAAACACTACCATGCAAAGCGAAAGCCATATAGCAACAGCACTCAGAAAAGCCACCAGCTTCTCCGGGCCCGAGCTCATCTAAGATAGACTGACGCAAAATAAAAAAGTGTGCTGTGGTCTGATGAGTCAACATTTCAAAGCCGAAGAAGAAAAAGACCATTCTGATTGTTATGAGCGCAAAGTTCGAAAGCCAGCATCTGTGATGGTATGAAGGTGTGTTATTGCCAATGGCACGGGTGGCTTGCACATCTGTGAAGTCACCATTAATGCTGAAAGGTTTTCGAAACATAAAGGTTTTTGAGTAACATGTGCTGCCATCCAAGCAACATAAATAATGTTGACTTTCGTTTGTAATGTAGTTTACCATTTGCCATGAATTCAGTGATGATGTATATTGGCTGCGTCTTTGTCACGACGGCGTAGAGACGCACAAGTCTTTCATGCTGTAGCGTCTTCATGATGTTTGCTTCTTCCATGAAGGCTTCCACCGTCATGGTGCCTGGCTTCAGCGTCTTCACTGCTACTTTGGTTGTGTTGTTGTAGTAAGCTGACGAAAAAGACAGCCAAAAATGAGGTCATGAAAAATTAAATGTTCTAAATGTTGAGTAAAGAGATGCAATTAGCAAACCGCCCCGTGGCCGATTCCTTGCTAGTTTTGCATTGTTCTACTCGTGGCATGAGGCCGTGTCTGCAACCCACAGATGCTGCTTACAGTCGGTATTGCAACTCCTCCAGGACGGTGCATCGCTTTGGCCTGACGGTTTGCTACATCTACCAGCACATGGTTAAGAGGGTGAGGACATACCAGTAAATAGGGCAGTACCCAGAAGTGGTAGAGACCGTAAGAAGGCAGCAACACAATATGACCCGATCTGCTCCTTTTTGCAAGGAGGAACGTGATGAAGATCTGTCTATAAAATCTATAGAAATCTACAAGTTTCTTGATGTAGCATTGAGCTATGTGGTATAATAATTTACATTCTTAAATTGAGGCTTAAATATGCCAAGTATGTTGTCAGTGTTCAGATTTGTTATACGAAAAATCCTAGATGAGAAAACAAAAGCGGGTATTATTTCATAATCCGTGTTTTTGTTGACTTTGGCATTGTTTTGATTGGATTTACGTAGTTTTGTTTCATGTTGTGTCCCTTGTTCATGTCTTCCCAATCTGATTGCTTTGTCTTTGTCTCCACCAATTCGCTCCCTCCAGCCACTTGTGTCACATCTCTCGTTCTCTCGCCAGTCTGTTTTTATTTAGTTACTGGTTTTCTTTCATTCTCGTTTCATTGTCATTTGCCGTGTCATGTTGTCCTGTCGTCTGTGGTGGTGAGGCTCTTGAATTTCTTTGTTACTTCTTGCCTTTTTGGACTTGATTTAGTTCCCCCCCCTCTCTCCTGAAACCATACGTTTGTTTGCCATTTTTTGAATGACCTTTTTTTGAGATTCCGTACTCCTGCCTTGCCTTGCCTGCTTCCCTGCACATGGGTTCACCTGTGTATTTGCCTGCAATTTCCTTCAAAAACACTTTGGTCACTTTGTAGGGCTTCGAATTCTGTTTTGCAAATGATTAATCTGATATTTTAAGTATGTGAACAGGTTTTCTATATTCTGATATGAAACATTTTATGATGAAAACACACACATTGTTATACCAGCGACCTTTTTGCCCATTGGATGTCTGCCCTTTTTCTGAAAATGAAATAAAATAATCTTTAGTTCTGTTATGTGCTTTCTTTTTTTCTTCCAAAGCCACAATAGGGGAAGTGAAACTTGAGTTTATGTTTTTTGTTTAGGCCACAGAAATGTACAGTATCTCTCTTACAAAGGCAGTGGATCTCCTTCTGTGGTATTTGCAGTCCAACTCAACATTATTCTCAGTGTCATCTCTTTTGTAGTTCCTCTCTCCATACACACCCATCCAGACTTCTCCAAACTGCCCAGCTCCGAGTTTCTTCACCATCGTAATGGACTCCTTGGAAATCTCCCAGGCGTCCTTATCCCACGGCTTCTGAGCTTTCGGCTTTACGCATGGACGGTCCAGTTTACGACACAAGCCATCTGCTTTGTCTGAAAAATACACAGACATTTAGACACAAACACATTTAGTGGTATTTTTAAACTAATATTCATGACAAACTATAAAACTGATTATAGATGGCAGCACTCCTTCCCCCCCCAAATAAATAAATAAATAAAAATCAGTGGATAACAAGCACTTACAGTATGGTTGCAACTATTAGAACACTGGAAATAATGTGTAAAGTATCTGTACTTCACAATCAATGCTTTTGTTGTGTGATGTAATGAAAATATATTTCCAAAAGGTTTTTGAGAGGATGGCTGACCGATCATTGTACACCTCAGTACTGTCCTTCAAAATCAAGAGCTTTCTTAAGTGCATTCTTCTTCATGTGAAATGCATTGTTCATCACAAATACAAATCAGACATTTATGCACCTGGTAAGATAATCACTAATTTCAGGAAAGTGAGATCCTCCTTTGCCCAAAGTCGTACTCACTGTGGTAGTGTTTGATCATGGTGCCGATGTCAGGGAAGGAGATCTTTGGAGAGATGTAGAAACCACCATTATCCAACATTCTGATCTTATAGTGTTTGACTGATTCTGTTGTCTGGTGGTCAACATCTCGTATGGACAACGACAAGCTACCTTGGGACAGAAAAAATGAACAGCGGTTTTAAGATTAGAGTCAGACGGCAGGAGGAAGGCTGTCACAACAGAAATTGTGAAATTGGCAAATAATTATGGAGGTGCCCTTCAATGCCATTGTGATTTCCTTACCTTTTGAAGTTTCACTTTCCCTGATAAGGAAAGCCCCAGGTTTGTTTGCAGGCGCCAGTAGCTGCCTCTCGGCATCTTTTCTGGTAATTTCCTTGAAAAACCACCTGCAAAGGATGATTATTAACTCTGTGGTTGGGACGTGGAGGTTTTTGTGCCAAAGAATTAAACAAAACAAAAAAAAAGGCAAAATAATCAAGGGCAGCACCGTGTGTAGTCGTTAGCTCATCTGCCTCACAGTTGAGAGGTTCTTAATTGGAATCCCGGCTCAGGCCCTCTCGTGTGAAGTTCTCTAACGGGTACTCTGGCTATTCCAAAATATTTATAAAATGTTAATTGATTTATCACATTGTTCATTAATTAAGCTATTCCAAATATTTTGGCACTCTCGTCATATAACTTAGAGGTGCAGTCAGGGACACTGCGTAAATGGGAGTGAATGTGTCCTTCGGTGGATCTTTTGTCGTACAGTTCACAATTGTAAAAATGGATTACTAGGAAAATGATTATTTGTATCAGAATCCTTTAGTTAAAACTGTACAATCACACAGTCGTGATATGGACTTTATTTTGTTTTGGAATATAAGAATAGATCAAATAAATATTCTGTTAAGATAGTCAGCCAGAGCTGCGAGGAATGCAAAGTTATCGATGTCCTTTCACCGACGTTCCTGTCATACTGTGTTGCGTGATTTTGTTTGCGCATTAAGGACAAAAGTCCGTTTTTTCTTTTTAATTCCTCATTTTAAAAAAGACCATTCAAGCAACCCATTTTTCCACATGTTTTGAGATTGTAGGGTGAAAGCTGCAGCAGGCCACGAATGCGGACTGAATAGGTAGCAACGATGGGAAAATGAAATGAAAGGGAATGGCCCATCAGCAACATATTAAGTGAAAACAAAAACAAAAAAGAAGTATACTAGTACTAGTTCATTTTTGGAATGGTGACCTTAGTTCAAAATTTTGAATTATGAACTCAAGTCGTTCATTTTTGGAATGGTGACGTGAACGTCGAACACTCATCATTCCCTATCAAAATGAGTGAACAAGAATTGTGATTGAGCCTCACAAAGGCTCTTCTTGAAGACTTTTGGAAAGCCTCCTCAGAAGTATGGATGCTCTTAAATTGTTGGAAAGGAAACACAACAAAGTCCACATATGTATGTACAGTATATACGTATGCACAGACAGACTCACTGCTCTGTTTCCATGGTGTCTGCTTGGGCAACATAATTGGATGGGATGAAGCCCTGTTTGTCAGATGTCAGCGATTTGACTTTCCACCACTCACCGTGTCTGCAAAGAGTGTTTAAGCGCAATTGTTGTATATTTTCATCGATGAGTCCTGACTCGCATCCTAAATACTGGGAAAGGGTTTCTGTGCTTCGAGTTCAGACACTCACTCCTCAAGAATTGTCATCTTTTCTCCTTTTGTGAAACCAAGGTCGTCAGGATGTACAGCTTCATATGGGTAAAGGCCCACCACTACCTTGCCAATCTTGTGTTGCTCTGAGGAGAGATACAATGTTTGTTAAATGTTACAGTTTGTCATAACTGAGCGACACTGAATTTGCTATTGTCCAGATATACAGGTATTTCCACTTTAAATGGAACCGATGGATATATGCCGCTGCCCTGCGGCTCTACAAACAGGAATGATATGCGTCTAAAGTTCAAACTGTAGCCTTACATACATGACACCAAGATTTCAGCAATATACCGGTAACCACTTGTTTTCTTTTGCTTTCTTGTATAAGGACAAGTTTATACAGAGAGTGTCGAGAGAAGAATAATGTCAGAAGAGTAGAAGAATATACTGAGGTACAAGTTATGTGAGGTAAGCTGACTCATAAGTCATCACGTATTATCAAAGTTAGGACACATTGTTCAATAATATTTGTTTCTAATCTTCTGTAACAAATTCAGACAAAAAGCAGCACAGCTACTGTCAGTACATATGGCAGAAAACGAAAAGCAAAATGGGTCTGCCAAATGTGATATTGGAACTATGTGTTTTAACCAATATTTTCAAATAAAAAACTAAAATAAGCCAGAGAAAATAATTTAAAAAATGGCATACCCTCCATCCTTTGAAATACCTGGCCAGGCAACATGGTGTGATTCTGTAACAGGAGACAGACATGTTCAATTGTCTGTCTTCCTTCCTCAGGTCGTATTAAATTCATGACATACTGTCTGCTGACTGATCTTCTCCT
This sequence comes from Phycodurus eques, assembly GCF_024500275.1. Taxonomy (NCBI): domain Eukaryota; kingdom Metazoa; phylum Chordata; class Actinopteri; order Syngnathiformes; family Syngnathidae; genus Phycodurus; species Phycodurus eques. The sequence goes on from NC_084537.1 coordinate 6,751,595, forward strand.
CGGTGGCCTCGCGCAGCCTGCTGTTCAGTGTGGACTTGATACAACCCATAATGTCTAAATGGGGAAGTGAAAAAAGAAAGGTGTACTGGATCGTTACCATGTTTTTTACTGACAAAAACAATGACCCAAAAAAAAAAAACTGTATTTCTAATGTCTGGGTGCCAAGCTCGATTTTCAATTTGATGCATTTTTCTTTCTTCATCACAGTAACTTTATTTTTAAAGAAAGGTAAATACTGCAGAAATGTGTTTGCATCAAATGACTCTCTATTGATGTATTTGTACTTTATCTACCGCGGACTCTGCACGTCTCTTCAATTCAGACACATTAAGTTGGCCATTTCACCTCAGAAGCCAAGCTATTGTTCTTGGTAAAATTGGGGGGGGGGGGGGGTTAATATGGAGCTGGTTCGCCCTTTGGATGTCCCCTTTTAGTCAAATGTTCTTCAAAATTTTGGCACGTATGTTAAGCGTGTGTACCGTCATAGACTTTGCTTTGTGCACTATTGCAAACTAATTCTGGGACAGAAAAAGGGCAATCACACAGCATTGTCCAAAATGCAGAAGGATCAAGAGTAAAAAAGAATTAAATTGAATTGCTTGATTTAATAATTGCTTAATAGCTTTACACACATGATTTGTTCGGTCAAATGAAGATACATTCACTGAATGACAGAGATTTTGTGATTGGCCCTTATTCACCAATGGGTATGAAATAAACTAGTCAATGAGTAATCGGAACGTGTAGCACTGATGGTTCGAAAATTTGGGGGAGAATGAAGTTTGAACCAAAATGATTTGAAGTGATGCATAAAAGTCATGTTTTGTTTGATTAAAATAACCTGCAAAAAAATTGCATTTAAAATTTGGGACAGAATGCACAAAAAAAATTTAAAAAATGCTCTGAAAGGGTCCTTTCTCACTGCCACGCCTCATCGTGGTTACGCTCATCGATGCAGTTTACACCTGCCATTCAGATGCGCTATTTAAAGACGCGAAATTAGCCTCAGTGTTATGGAAGCAAAGTGTATTGTGTTGTAAAATGGACATTTCAATCCCAATTGGCTTGTTCCCCACTAAAGGCAACGCCATACAAACTCTGTCATTGTCCATATACCGGCCCCTGTAATGGTCTTGTAGGTCATAACAGTGATACAAAACATTGGCGGTTGATTTCATTGATGGTGTTGGAGTGACAGAGATCACGGTGTCAATCAATACAACCTACACAGACGAAAAACAGAAGACAGTGCCAGCGAGTTCGGAGGCTGCTGTGGAGGATTTACTCAAGTACAAGGTTTCGAGTACACTTCGCGGGATTTTAAGTGCGGTTTGTGCGGCTGTTTTGGTCCCGTGCAAATGGTGCCCTGCTTTTAGTGAGGTTGTGAATATTTTCCTTATTTGAGTGTTTTCATTTAACTTCGGGCCAGAAATGATTGTGCCGCATGAATTTTGCCTCACAACAAGTGATTGCTATCCTGCGACATGACACGGAAAAATAATCCCAAGCAATTCTGTTGATCTACATTGCTGCAACTGCTATCGAGCGATGACTACGTTTGTAAAATGAGGTCAGTGCTCCACATTTTGTTTTTGGGACATTTTGAAGAAAAAGACGTACCGCAAGTAGTTGAGTTTAACTTTTCTTTGGCCTATCAAAGTGGTTGTTTCTCTGCCGAATGTTTTCCTACAAAATACGACTGGTCAACTACTGACTGCAAGCAGAGTCATTTGATCTACTGGGGGGGAAAGTACATAAAAATGAAGGTGAAAGAAGGTGTTCCACAGCGCAATAATGGGTTGTTGCGCTTTGTTGGGTCACTGCCTCAGGTTATATTTTTAACTTGACAGCAAACAGCCGGAAACGAAGGATCTGAACAGATTAGGAGCCTGTGCACATGCACACGACACACTAGACAATGAGCCACCGAAAAAACTTCCTCCTTTAGCAATGGACCATGTCAAAGCCTGTATTGAAAATGAAAGGAGACAGCAAGAGTCTGCAACTCAAATATTATCAAGTTTCATTTACAGAATGAGCTTTTGAAAGAAATAAAGGCTTCACATCTAAAAAAAAAAAAACAAACAAACAAAAAAAACTTATCTCGTAGAAAAGAAATGATCCTTTATGGAGAAAGGTGACTAATTTTAAACAGTAGCCCCCAAAAATAGACCAGCGATAACATCTTTACAATGCATGCCCCCTAATAATTCACCCATGATAGCACACAATGACTAGATGCTGGTTGTTTTTCCTGACACGTCACACACATTGTCCTTACCTCTTGATGTGTGAGCAAGCCGTTAATGCGCTGTGAACACGTTTCCCGGTCCTCAGATTGGCTGTGAGCTTTTCCACCTGGCTGGCCCACTCTCACTCACGAAACTGCTGGTGTTGGTCTCGGCAGGCGGGCCCGCCCCCCACAATGAGGAACTTCACAAAAACTGGTTGCTTTTTTTTTTTCTTCCTCATTGAAACTTCCTGGTCCAATTGTCTAATCATTATTTGCATAATCATCGACGCACACACATACATATACGCGCACGGGTACATAATACAGACGGCTTTTGGAAGCTTACTGTACATTTTCTGGCCCAAAGATTAGGACTGCTTTGTAAACGTATGGAATACCTGCCTTTGATTGGCACTATTATAAATATGTACAGTGGGTACGGAAAGTATTCAGACCCCCTTCAAATTTTTCACTATGTTTTATATTGCAGCCATTTGCTGAAATCGTTTACATGATTTTTTTTTTCCTCATTAATGTACACACAGCACTCCATATTGACAGAAAAAAAACGGAATTGTTGACATTTTTGCAGATTTATTCAAAAAGAAAAACTGAAATATCACACAGTATGCTTTGCTTTTGCTGTAACACTCATATATTTAACTCACCTATGGTCACGGGCTGTGGGTCGTGAACGAAACAACAAGATACAAACGGCCGAAATTAGTTTCCACCTCAGGGCGTCCAGGGTCTTCCTTTGTGATAGGGTGAGAAGCTCGGTCATCCGGGAGGGGCTCAGCGTTGAGCCGCTGCTTTGCCGCATAGAAAGGACCCAGATGAGGCGTCTCGGGCATCTGGTTAGGACGCCGCCGCGGATGCCTCCCTGGTGAGGTGTTCTGGGCACGTGCTGAAGAGAACGTATCGACCGGCTGGCCTGGGAACGCCACAGGATCCCCCTGGAAGAGGTGGACGAAGTGGCTGGGGAGAGGCAAGTCTGGGCTCCCCTGCTTTAGCTGCTGCCCCCGACCCGACCTCGGATAAGCGGCAGTAAATGGATGGACGGACGCGTGGGAGTAAAGCAGCACAGCCAAATGTCAATGCCATCAGTCATTTATTTTACTTTGACCGACACAAGGTGTAGAAAATAGGTCACAAACAATATACAATTAAGACATTTATCAAACACATGCACCTCACATTCCTACAAGGTGATTTATAAATAGCTGGGTTTACACAGTGTCGTCACTATGGTCACATGGTAGTAGTGTACAAATAACCTGATTGGAGGAGTGCCATACAAACCGATTACTATTCACATGAAGAGGAAAGTATAGTTTGTAAAACTGGACAGTAAATACACTCACTCTTAAATGTATACAGTTTCAAAACTACATGCATGATGCTCCTTTATGGAAGTCAATTATCGGATGTAGCCATTGCCACGCACTGTATCGGGAATATAGTGTGCCTCTGTGTAAGAAGTAATAGACACTTTCACGCAACCATGGCACACTTATTGGAAGCTCCACACAATATTGCATAATTATCTACATTAAAGACAGAGGTCCATGTTTTGAGGAATGCACTTTTTTCACGTTTGCTAAAAGTTAGAAGAGACAATTGGTACTGTTGTCTGTGGCAAATAAGCAAGAAGCCAACAATTAATTTAGCAAAAGGATAAAGTATTTAGCGAAGCCTAATGGATGGATGGATAATGAAAATAGAGGAAACAGGAGCCTAGTTATAGCAAGAGCATTAACCTGTTAAATTCCCTAATTCATACGCCCACGTTTGTAATTTTATGGAAAATGAATAAAAGTGTAAGTACAGCATGGGTCACAGAGCATAACAACTATTTCATGGTCTACAACTGCTCATTTTGTCTTCTTTGTCGATTTTTATTGAGTAAAACAAAAATAAATACATAGAGTAAAAAACACAACACATTTGAAGAGACTAGGTGTAAATTGTGACTTGCACAAAGCTAAACTGCAAATATTAAATGATATAGATATATTTTTTGTAATGTACAAATATTATAAATGTAATAATAAACGTGTTGGTTGCTGGACTTAGATGCACATCAACCTGACAGTATAAACTCCCTCTTCAACATTTCCACAAGAGATGGCAAGCGGGAAGATTATTTTAAGGGAAATCGTCACATTGTAAGGTTCAGTGGCATGTGGTCCAACAAAGCATGCAGTGACGCTGCACCACCGAGATTTCAGTAATGATTAATACTGTACAGGAACTCAAATGGCTAATGTCGTGTTGTTGTTTCAAACTGCTACCTGCCTGCTTTTATCTGACTGAGCACAATACCGTATTTTATGGGTTATATACTGTAATGACAGACACTGATTTTGATTCCCATCTTTCCTCATATAGTGGCTAGGGGTATATATTAACTAAACTGCAGAGAATAAGGGTGTCTACAAGGGTAAGGCTTTTATTTGTATAAATGCATTCTTCTAATATGTTATTTTGAATAGTCTTACAGTAGCCAACTGGTTAGCCCCACAGTTCTATGGTTGGGGGTTCAAATTCACGCTCCAGCCGCCGTGTGTAGGTTAATAGTAGACTATAAATTGTCCCTTAGGTGTGTACGTGAGTCTGAATGGTTGTTGACATGTGCCCTACGTTTGGCCTGCAACCAGTCCGGGGTGAATCCCGCCTCTCAACCGAAGTCAGCTGGGATAGGGTCACCCGTGACCCTACTGAGGATAAGCAGCATACACAATGGATGGATGAATGAGAAGTCTTTTTTTTTTTTTTGTATTATTTTTTTTTTTTGGGTCATTGGAGTTTAAACACCACCAAACTTTCTAGATGGCATGTGTGTTGTCAAGGATATGCCGACTTTGATCAAGTATCGCCTAAGTGTATCCGAACTTGTAAAGCATTTGAGGTACAGTGCATATTTGCTCAAGGTCACAACACTCCTGGGAATTCATTTGGACACAGGTACTATTTGAAGAAATTCAGTATATTGAATTCGTCCCAGCTGCTCACAGATAGAGTTGCCCAACGGCTTGGTAAATTGAAGAATTCAGATTAAGATTGTATCCATGGTAACTCGGAAAGAGTGGGGGATACATTGAAGTCAAAGTTGGCCGTTTGCTGTTTCGACAGCAGATTTTTTTTATGCGTAAAGCATTGATCACCCTTTTGTTTGATCGTATTTGAATGTCGTGTGTTTGTAATAGTACTTGAGCTCAACACAACTACGGTCTACAATTCTGAGTAAGTGATCATATTTTTCCTCATTCAAAAGATAAACAATTGGATGATGCCCAGAGGGACACATTTGATTATTTATGACCACATTATTTCTAGCTGATTACAAAATCAACGACTAGACTTTTCTTCATCCGTAAATTCAGTGTAATAAATAATTCAATGTACACCGAGCAAAAAAAAAACAATGAAAAGAACAAGTCAATGTAACCGTTTTATATACGATAGCTTGGCTTTTGTTTGTGATGTGATATATTCCACTAGTGACGATTCACATTTGAACTGGTTTGAGTTTTAGTTACATGATTCGAACTAGATTTACCACATAAATGAGAGGATATGACAGTCCAATTTAGTCACGCAACAGTGGACAAGATTCTAGGTGTTTCCAGCCCTGCTTACATCTGGTCCAATTTTCAGAACAGTATTGTCAATTTCAAGGAAGCACACGCCATTAACTAGCAATATAATCCCCATCAGCATCACTACCTCTATACACATGCTAGCTCCACTGCGACCCATTACATTAACACGTCTCAGTGGGCTCACAAATTGCTTGCACAACTACAAAAGCAACAGAGGCTCTCTTTTCCATTCACCCCAATCAGTGTTTTAGCACTGCACTTAATTCATTCAATGAAGAAAAACACAACTTCCTCTCATTTCACTTGAACTCTAAAGCACTTGCTGTGAAGTCTGTTGTTGTAGTGCACAGAAGGTGTGAGAGCAAAGCGCATATTCCAGTTCATTGCCTCCACACTGGATTTTAGGTTTTAGAGTGACTTGCTACTAACTAGTCTCATCAGTAGTATTGATAATGCGAATGCATCAATATTCTGTTAGCCTCCAGCTACCTGCCAGGCGTCAAGAGAGGCTTTGGACCCAACAAGGCCGGGAATCAATCCAGCAATGTTCTGTTCACCGGCGAGTGACTGCGGCAGGTTAGCTGTTCTTTTGCGCCGCCTCTCTTTGAGCCGAGGAGAATGAGCTTTGGATGTCATCAGCGTCGTTTGCATCTGAGAGCAAGAGAAAGAAAGATAGTCTATTACCATCTCAGTCTAAATTGTGCTTTCTTTTCAAAACAGCAGCAGTTCAGTTTGAATTTGAACAGCTGACCTAATTCTCCAGTTTTTACAAATACGAAGACTGCGTTGGCAAGTCCAAAGCGTGACTGGGAACTGCGAAAGCAGGGGTGTCAAACATACAGCCCACGGTCCAGAAGTGGTCCGTGGGCTGAGGGCAGTGGGAATAGAACACATTAACTGCAATTTTTCAATAAAACTTACTGTTGTTGCTAATTTCGTCCACTGGTGGTCGTACTGACGACCACTTACATGACCAGTTACCACCTACAGTCCCCTTCCAAAGTATTGGAACGGCAAGGTCAATTCCTTTGTTTTTGTTGTATACCGAAGACATTTGTGTTTCCGATCAATAGATGAATAAGAGACAAAGGTTCAGAATTCCAGCTTTTATATCATGGCATATACATATAGATGTGTTAACTCAGGACAGAGCACATTTTGTTTGAACCCACCCACTTTTTAAATGAGCAAAATTATTGCAACATGTAACTAGTTGCCCAGGTGTTGCCTTTTAGATTGATTACTTAAACATTAGATAGTGCTTGTTTTTGGCTTTGGGTTTCACCTGCGAAAACTGCATTTGCTATTAAGCAAACATGAAGAGCAAACCCTTTTGAAGTGGAGAGAAGAGGGAAAATGTATCACAGCTATTGCACAAACATTGGGCTTAGCCAATACAACAATTTGGAATGTCCTGAAAAAGTGGTGTACTGAGCGAAAGACATCGAACAGGTCGGCCAAGACTATCAACAGCAGTTGATGACAGAAACATAGTGAGAGCTGTGAAGAAACACCCACAGACAACAGTTAGTGAGATCACTGCCAACCTCCACAGGTGAAGGTATCACAATCCACTGTTTGAAGAAGACTTTGAGAGAAGAAATATACAGGCTAAAGCACAACATCCAAACCACTCATCAGCAAAAAGAATCGGAAGGCCAGATTGGATTTTGCAAAGGACGACAGAGGTGAGCCACAAGAGCTTTGGAACAAAGTTTAACCGACACAAGTTGTAGAAAATAGTGTCATCTGTGAAGCTTTGTGGGGGTAATGTCGTGGCTTGGGCTTGCATGGCTGCTTCTGGAACGGGCTCACTTGTCTTTATTGAGGATGTAACTCATGATGGTAGCAGCAGAATGAATTCTGAAGTCTGCAAAACCATTTTGTCTGGCAATTTACACAAAAATGCATCAGCACTAATCGGGAGAAGCTTCATCATGCAACAAGACAATGACCCAAAACACACTGCCAACACAACAAAGGACTTCATCAGGGGGGAAAAGTGGATGGTCTTCGACTGGCCAAGTCAATCACCGCACCTTTACCCAATAGAGCATGCATTTTACCTCCTGAAGAGGAGACTGAAGGGAGAAACCCCCAGAAACAAACAAGAACTAAAAGAGGCTGCATTCAAGGCCTGGGGGAAAAAAAAAAAAAAGTTTAAAAAGCTGAACAAGTATGCTTGATTCTTAAACATGTTTTTGTTCATACAAAAGATTAACTAAAAATGTATAAAAGCTACTCCTCAATTACTCAGTACTTAACTATTATTTCCGCTTAACACTCTTTCTAATTATTGGGACGATGACTTTTTACTTTTACTTAAGTAACACTACTCTTACTTGAGTACAATTTGGGGTTCCTTTCTACCCATCTCCAAATACAACAGATAATGCTAATAGACACTTTACCTCCGCCTCCTGCATTGATGTGAAGTTGGGAGAGGGACAGGGTAAGGGGCAGCTCTCGGCCTTCAGGGTCCGTAGGACTCTGCAGGATGTCGTGGAGAGCATTCCTACGTCCTGTCCTGCCAGAGGCGATGAAGTCGGCGTACGTGACCTCAACATCAGACATCGCTTAATCATCATTCAGACAGCAACACCTACAAGAACAAGCAGATGTGCATTTTTCCGTACATACATTCATTTGTAAAAAAAAATTCTAAGAGGCCAACAACAAAACAACCCCCCAAAAAATAAGAATGGTCTTCAATAAAAATCAAAACTTCAAACTATTAACAGTCCCTGCCAAAAATGTATCATTAATTCAATGACGTTATATTCTTTGTTGGAGCCACATTGCGCCGCACACGACAAACAGGTGTATCTTTTACGTTAGACAATTTTACAGACAATCTGCCTCCCACCTGTCTGGGAAGTGAACCGTTTTCCATCTTTCGTTTGGCCATTTTTGGCAAGGGGAAGTGTACATTTTGCTTCTGTCATGTAATGTTGATTTGACCTAAACTAACGACAGTGGCCTTGCCTTGAATGCCCCCTAGAGGGCGCTGATGTTTTCGCTTTTGTCCTGAAATACGAGAGAATCATTTTTGCGCTGGGATGGCCTCGAGCACGCCCGCGACCCGAGCGAGGAGAAGCAGGTACAGCGAATTATCTATTCCTGAATGAACATGCATTTCAAACCGACTAGTGTTTGCTCCAAGTTGAGTTCATTAGCCACTGTTAGCATGCTAAGATGCAAAAACTAGGGTAGTGTGTGGATGCCAAACAATGGGCTACCACATTTTCATTAAATGCTCATTTAATACCAAGTAAATTAATCCTGTTTTTTATTATACGCCAAAGAGTGAGTTCATCCCATTTTATACATTTTTTTTTAGACTTAATGATAAGACTCCCCGATGCACCATGACGTCACCTTATTGCGTCCCATGGAAGCTTTCGCTTACCTTCAGACTCGCAACAGCTCAGTTGCACCGTGGGAGGCTCAATTCAGTGGCTGAGCGGCACCACAGGCCCGACATCATTTGCAGACGTCCATTCAAACACAAAACAGTCAAAACAAACACACAATATTCAAAGAACAGCCAATGGGAAATGATATGCAGCACTAACTCTGACTATATTAACGAAATAAGGAAATATTCATGTCATTAGCCGCAGAAGAGGTTGCCTGCAAAGTATCCAGTTCTCTGTCTTCGCGTCTTCCTCCTTCCCAGCCAATGAGCTGTCAGTACGCCGAATCTGAGCGCTGATTGGATGAAAGGCACAAAGGATGAGAGGAGACTGGGAGCAGAGACTGATGCTGCATTCGCTGTCACCTCGTAAAAAAAACAAAAAAAACCCAAATGTTTTAAAAACCAAAGCAGGACTAATAATGATAGAAACCAGAGGAAGAACATTACAAGGGTTTACAAGCTTACATGACTAAAGTAATAAATTAAAGACGAACAAAATAATAATACAAAAAAAATCATAATCTGTGGGGATATTATGCAGTATGTTACATTCTCAATAGGACTTTTCCTATTGAGAAGGGGGGTCGCTGGAGCCTATCCCAGCTGACTTCTTCACCCTCAACTGGTCGGCTGGAACATCTTGTTGTACCCAAATTATGCATCAGTGACACGACCATGCTACTGAACAACCAGATACAGGTTTCTCATTCAAGACTCGAAGATTATTATGCACAGTAACAAAAGTATGTAATCCTTATTTTGTTACTTTCCTTTCACAAAGAGCTGATATTAGTAATTCTACAACCCAATAAAAAAAATATATATATTTTTAATCGCTCAGGAAAATAACCTGCATGTCTTAAAAGTATGGTCTATTATGTGTTGTTTACATCAGGTAATGCATTGCGAAATTGGTGCAATTGTGCTTTGAACGCTCATATTTCCACCTCCAACAATGAACAGAATGTGCATCTTAGAGTGTGTTGCTGTGGAAACGCTTTTCTGTCATTGTGCCTGTGGCTTGTCAGCAGGATACATTTGGAAGGTTTTGAAAGGAAATAAAAAGGATTTCTCTCTCTCTCTCTCTCTCTCTCTCTCTCTCTCTCTCTCTCTCTCTCTCTCTCTCTCTCCCTCTCTCTGTCTGAGACAACCTGTTCAAGTCCTTTTGACAAAACAAGTAATACCTAGTTGGCCAACGTGCCCGTCGGCGGTCAGACAGATGCTACAGCCCCTGAGGGATGTTTATGCTGCATGTTTGGGATTTAAAGAGCCCTGAGTTCTTTGGAACGCCACAGGGAATCACTGACAGTCACACACACACACACACACTCAAACACAAACAACACACACACTCGAATATTTACTGTGAGGAGAACCGCCAGTCTTGTCGCTCCGTGGAACTCTCCGTGGTGCTGAAAAACACTCAGCACGCATCAGATAGTTGTCATTCAATAGTCTCACAATATTCCAGAATTCCAAAATTCAAAAACTGTAATTCCAAAATTGCGGTCGAGAGTCATTGATGTAAAGTCCTATATTCATCTGAAGAAAAACGCACTAAAATGCCCTAAATGCACTAATGGGAGGAGGTTATGTTCCAGTTTGTGTGTATTTTTTGAACAGTAGACATCTAAGATCAACTCGTCTGTTTCCCCATCAGATCGTACGTTAAAACTTGGCAGGGGTGGAATCTGATTTAGTTCTGACGCCTGGAGTGCTCCTGTTTAGTAAATATGTAGCACTTGCAAGCAGTTGCAAGGGGCACAAGAGTGGAACTTTTGGCCTCGGGGGGTTTCTCGATATTTATACCCCTACTCACATTCGCCATAACGTGACTGTACAGGCTGCAGCCGTTTTAATACCAACATCAACACGAGCTGTTTCCCCTTGTCTCCAGTCTCATCGCGAACCCTAAAATGTGGGGCACGTTTTGCGTACAACCCTCCTCACGCAGCAAAGTTTTGAAATGGATTCAGGTTTGGCCTATTTCAGGATCATTCTCAGATGTTGATATCGTCCTGGTTAAGCTCTTTTCAGTGATTTGGATGAATTATTTAGGTCACCGTGATGCTCAAAGATGGAATGACTCTTCCTTTTCAGCCTTTAAAGGAAATTATTGGTAGCTTTGTGTCAAATATTTTAGTTACTTCTGTCGCTGTCCAAAATACTAGCTGGGGAAAAAAAAAAAATCGAAACACCAGCACGATCCTGTCAATCTTTCACGGTTGGTGTAGTCTTGTTCCAGTGGTATGTAACGTGGTTTCATGGCCATACATACGATAATGTCACAATATTTTAACAGTAAAAAAAAAAAATAAATAAATAAATCATAATATCAAAAAATAAATAATTGATGTATTGAAAGTATCACATTATTTACATTTAAATTGCATATCTAACTAGAAAAAAATGTTATCTCATAATTTACTACTGTACGTGGTCAGAAAAAAAACTAAGATGTCAAATCCACATTTTTCCAGCGCAAATAAAAAAAAAATTGCTAACGAAACGTGTTTTGTTCGATCTGCCGCGTTGAGATCATCGCACAGCAACAATATCGATATTTGATACTGCTCTATTGAGACTGTTTCATAACAGATAACGAGGCAATACCTTTCAATATTGATATTTCATCCAAATCCTACTTTCTGTGTGCAGTTTGCATGCACTAACCATGCTCGTGTGGGCGATTTCCAGGGACTACATTTCCCCACACTGTCCGAAAAGAGGTACTAAATACTAGAGAATGTAAATCAAAATTTCCCAAAGGGCCCGGATGTGAGTGTGAATATAAGTGCCTTCTGATTGAGAGACGATCGGTCCCGAGCGTACCCAGCCACTGGAGCTTTCCAGTGGTTGTGTCAGGAAGTGCATCCATAAGAAAAAAATAAAATAAATGGCGCCAAACAAATCATACGAGTGACTCACCGCGATGGGAGAAGCCGCAAGTCACCATTTGAGAAGAAATGATTCCGCTTGGCCACGTTTGTACACTGCGAGTGACATTTTAGCAAGGGCGTCTGGACTATAAACCATGTCCCTTTTTACATGCGACTTCATTGAGCATGCTTAGGCCACCTTTCAACATCGTGTTAAACATGTCAGCTGTTACACCCTTCGAGCTGCTTCGCAGGAGAACCGCACGTCTGACATACGGCCTGTGAGCTGCTCCACTGGTGCATGCAAGAGTCTTGCTTAAGGGGACTTCAATTTTTAGATTAGCTCGCATGAAAGTTTAATGATCCCGCTGGAGATGTCAGGTCATTAGGCAGCGAAGGATGGGCCGGTGAGCAGAGTTGCTCAAACGGAGTATTTTGCGAGAGGAGGCTTCAGTCGGTGCATAAACAGGGCGAGGGCATACATAATCGCGACACCCACAGAGCTTTTCTTGCGCACCCAAGCAAACAGTGCACGTGAGAACAATGTGCGCAAGATTTCGTTTGCCGCCGATGCCAATGACTGTGGCATTTTTTAAATGGGCTACGCGTGACTGAACAAAGAAATGTCACACGCAGATGAAAACACAGAAAGAGACACAAATAGGGACAGAACAGAGTCTGCAGACAGAGCTGCACTGAGTCAATTGTCCGATAAATATTTGTCCTAGTGAGACGCAGTCGTTCTACTTGTGCCCCCTAGCTGTTCTACTAGTGCGCTGAATTGTCTTACGAGTGAGGACAAAGTGCGCACGACATGGACCTTGAACCGGATCGGATGATGAAAATTCCGTCGTACTAATGCGCAGTGTTGGGAAGATTCCTTTGCAAATGTCGTCGGTCACGATTACAAGTTGTCCTGCTGCATCGACCCATGGAAGTTCCCTCGAAAAAGTCGCTTCAAACCAAAGACCTTTGTGTCACGTTGGAAGAAGAAGGGGCCAGCTCCAAAGTGTTCTCTCTGCGTACTGCTCTTCAGCTAATCTGAAAGCCGCACGGCGCTTTGAGGTCACATTTGGAAAAAATCATGGAAATTGCCAAAAGCAACTGTCATTTGTTTACACACTTCCTCCCAGTCTGAGAACTTCACTCGTGAAGCTAAAGCAGGCGCGATGTCCCTTTCATCACCAGTGGGTGGCGCTGTTATCACTGTTGTCTGTCAGTCTGTCTCGCAGGGATGAAGGGCCGCCGTTTTGTGAAAGGGAGAGAGAGAGAGAGAGAGAGAGAGCGAAGTGAGCGTCTCTCGCCTCCCGTCCTGTGCGCAGTGTGCCCCGGCCCCGGCCGCTCCCTCACATCCTCCCCACAGCCGGCCGGGTCTGGCTCGCTCCTTTTCGGATGCTGGGAGCCTTCATCTTTCTTTCTCACTCCGAGGATGGAACGACCCCCGCCTCACAGCGGCCCGCTTTGCATGGTGTGAATTTCGGATTCCCACGCCAGAAAGGAGGAAGAGGCTCTCCATCTCCCCCCCCCCTCCCCCTCCCCCCGAGGGAATTGATTTGACAGTAAGCACGCCGCGCAACGTCGTTCCAGTTTCCTTGGTCCCCATTTTCCTCATCTCGCGAATTTCACACGTGTAAAAAAAAAAAAAAAGCCTGAAAACCATCTCGAACGCGACTGCCAGCTACGAAGGCGTGTGTTCTGCTTGTTCTTTGACCACAGTCGCCCTCACGTGGATTTCGCTCCTTTGACGCCTTTCAGGGCTGCGGCGCGCTCGCATTATTGATCGTGGCCCCAAAATGGAAACCCCCCTTTTCATCCCTCCATCCCTCCATCCGCGCCGAGGAGGGGGGTTTCCAAATGACTTTCAGGTCGACCTACATTGGAAGGCTACACTGCGTGCCAGCGGTTTCATCGCGCCCATCCCCGCTGACGTCGCGTTGCCATTTCCGCCGCGATGCAAGTGTTGTTGTTGTTGTTGTTGTTGTTGTTGGTTGTTGTTGCGCGAGCGGGATGCAAGCGCACCTTTTGCATCCCCTCCTGTATCTTTGTCACCAGCGACCACCACGGGCTGTTTCTCTCCACGAATTCATCGCAATTAAGATTGCTGGCTTTCACAGGGGAGCATTTGGAGGGCTCCTCGTTTTTTTTATTTGTTATTTTATTCTTTTATTTGCGGGGTTAGTGGACTTGTGCTGCGAGACCTGGCAGAAATGTGATTGCGCGAGTTGCTGTGGAGAAACGTCACCGACTTTTGCGGGGTTCCCGGACAAATTCAATGTGTTGGACTGTGATGATTATGCATCGTGATTATTGTGCACAAGTGTCAAACTCGAGGTCCGGGGGACAGAGCCGACATTTTACGTCGCCTACAAAAGCCAACCGTGCCCGTCAACCTCCATGTTTTTGCAAATTGTCATATATAATAAATCATAACATGGAGCTATCGCAAGCTTTCTTTGTTTTTTTTTGTTTTTTTTTTTACCACACAATTTAATTTCAGCACATTGTGGTAATATGCTAGTAAATGAGCATCTGTTTGCAAGCAAACGCATATTTCATTTATATGCTAAACTACGAACGGAACACAACAAAAGTGTGTCCGGGCTGGTCCGACATTATAATACACTAACAGAGCCATGATTGACCGTCATACAATTTTCACTCCACTCTCGTATTTGATCAAATCAAAGACAATATTCTGCTTGTCTGGAGGAAAACTTAACACAAGCAGGTTGGTAGCAAAGCTTTGTTTTCCGCAGCGCCCGTAAATAAGAGAATCCCTGTTTTAAGTTTGGTTAAGCTCACCATTCAGTGTGCTTTTGATTGTTCAACGTGTCTCTCGGTAGAAAAGGTTTGATTTCAATTCGACGTTGACACACAGGTTGAACCGCGAGCCCGCTGCTCTTGTTCAACAGCATTATCAATGATCAGATGCATTATTAGCCCAAATATTCTAGAAGATCCAGGGTGGATGGAGGAGTGAACATACAGCCAAGTCCCCCGGTGAAAAGTCGGGGAAGCCGTGCATCGTACCACGGCTCAGCGCATGTTATTCTCCTTTATCAGCCTCAGTGCTTGAGCGGCTGGAGCCTCAACAGACTTCATTAAGTTTAAGAACTAGAAGATGACCATGCATTTGGTAAAATTCCCTTGAAGTCTCAGTGAAAAGTATTAAGATAAATTGGTGAGCTCTGTGTAAAAGTCTCCCCATAGTAATGGTGACATACTGTAGCTTGCCATACCTTAGCGCTTCGTAAAACTCTACTGCAAGTTCTTGTCTTATTTTGCCTGCTTTTGTTATGGCAAAACGCTCACTGGGTTATTAAATACAGACGAATGATTGTAAAATCTGGAACACAGAAGGACTAAGGTGGATCCGAAACTGGAGGAATCCTTGAATATGAGAAATGTATTTCCAAACGTGAATGATTATGAACTCCCGCATCAGTTCAAGTTTGAAAACGTGACTGTTAAACCAGCCGTTGACCTTTAGCGCACAGGAAAAGAGACACCAAAGGTGCTAGACTGGTTTCTTGCCCCCACTTTGCTGCACGGTGCAATACATCCAGCCTTCACGTCCAACAGAGCCATACGTTGTTATGGCAACTGCCTTGCGTGTGAAGCGGCTGAGGTCATGCGCGTACTGTTTAAACACGCTCGAAATGCCCCCACCTCTCGTACTCTCACTCAGTGGTAGAAAACTGCCAAACCGCTGGAGAAACCCTCAGCAACGTTTTTGACACAAAAAGATGAGACTAAAAATCACATTCACAACTCATCAAATCGCAAAGAGAAACTATTTTGTCGCCAGCACATGTTGAGGAAGTTCCTCCGACAGCGACTCAATATTTCTCGTGACCGTCGCTGCACCAAGTTACGCAATCCTGAGCGCCCGCTGGGGGGGAAAAAAACCACAAGAAAACTCCATCATAACAGGACGCACAAAAATGTCTCAAGGACCCATGCACAGGAAGTCGGGCATTTTGGTTTGAAGCAGTTTGGGATTTTTTTTATTCCAGGGCTCACACTTGCCTCATTTGTAATGATGTATTCATTTTTATTATTGCAATATCATGTTGTATGTGCTCCAACCATTTTGGGCAAAATCCCCCTCGGCCGAAACTAACATCTCAACTACCCTCGTGCGTTACGTCAGCAAAATGCAGAAAACAGCTAAGCACTCCCTCTGTACGTTGCCATAACGAGCACTGATGACATGATGGTTTGAAGCAACTTGTTCAAAGTTATCGCAACTATAAGAACTCCAACTAAAGATTATCCCCAATAGGAAGCATCGCCCATCCTACACAGATGGGCGATGCAAAGTGCTGAAGCTTTTTTTTTTTTTTTTTGCCTATGCCATCTAATGTCGACAGAGCATTGCGTCACTGTTCGGTGATCATTTTGAGGGCTCGCCATGAAAAGCGTTTGTGAGAGCTCGTCCATCGTTGCTTGTCGCTTTAATTTCGTTTACACTCTGAATGAAACGTGGGGTCATGATTGCCGCCGCATGCGATTCACCACTGGCGAGGCAATTTATTGTGTTTTAGACAAAATGTAACTCACAACAAGAAACAAGACCTCGGATTTGGCCTGAGTATTATTTGGAACTAATGGGCTGGTAAAAATAACAACTGAGCTTTCAGATGTGTTTTCATTATTCATATTGCACGTGCTTTTGGCTGTTTGTTTCTCATATACTTGCTGTGACGCTCAAAATATTTTCTTCTCCACAATAGTTGCTGCACATTGCCTTTCACGAATGTGAACAAAAAACTCACTCTCCCATAAAAGAGTGAAACTTCATTGCTGACATTTTCTAGCCAAGTTGCCGTTTTCTCTGTCACATGCTCACTTACATGCTTATTTTAGTGACGCAGGGTAGAACCAATTGGTATCCTAATGTGTGAACTCATGGAAGACAGAAGCCTCATTGTGATGGACTCCTGACCATGTTAATTGACAGGTCCGTAATCCCTGCTCTATCGGGTTGAGATCAGATGAAGGCTTGGTCATGGCAGAATATTTAATCTCTCTATCTTCAAAAGGTCTGGTAGCATGTGCAGCATATTTGCAGTCATATTCACGCGTTTTGTACCCATTTGGCTCAATACAAGTATAGAGTATATTCATATCCATCTCAGAATTGATGTAGTTACTTTCAGTAAGTCGGTAAGTTTGTTTAATTCTATCAATTCTAGTTGTGAATACTTGATAGGGACCGGTGTTGAATTCGAGAATTATCACTGCTTATAACCGCAATTTCGTGGATACTAATATTATGTACAGGAGCAATAGCATACTGATACAGCACTGAAAACCATTTGTGGTAGATCTACTAAAGAATTCATGTGGCTTTGTAACCAACGTACTGTACATATGCTCTGAGATAAGATTATTAATTGAGTTTCACTTTGCGTCGAAACAATTCATTGATTATTTTGGATGAGCCGTCCATTGTATTGATGTGATCATTTCTGGGTGATAACCTTGAGAGACAGGTAGAGTCATGCTCTGCAACCATGTCGTTATATTCCAGTCACGACGGCACCTGATTCTTACGACAGCGCCCGTGCTTCCGATAAGAGAAGATGGGAGTAGATACTGTAGTTTGCTGGGTCAAGATCTTAATACCTCGAACTATTGCCAGCTAAGACACAAGTATGAGATTCACATCACAAAGTAAACTACAAATGACACCAAAACATGGGTACAAGAAAAACAACATTTTCGACAGAGGGACAAATTTGACTGAAGATATTTGGCAATTGGGACAGATTTGCAGTTATGCGCTGAGTTGTATCGTTTCGATCACTGTGTGCAGATTTGTGTCTTCGTTGTGACGTAAAAACTATCCATCTTCTGAGCCGCTTATCCTCACAAGGGTTACGGGAGTGCTGGAGACTATCCCAGCAATTTGGTAAAAATCAGGTTAAACGGATTTAAAAAAAAAAAAAAAAAAAGTGTTATTTCATACTTCTAGAATCTTGTTGTCTGTGAGGCAGAAGGTGTCCTGCTGTAGAAGATACAGATAAAAAAAATACTTTTTCCCACTTTTCACTAAAAACAATACAAAATGTTTTTTTTTTTTTTCTTTTTGCAATTGGAGTTACAATAAATCTTATTCAGCCTGATCAAGTACTGCTTGTTTTTGTCTTAAATGCTTGAAATTATGCTGTACCGGGAATAAACAGGCTTTTCGCAAGACAGAGATTCTGTCGTTTGTTTGTTTGGTTTACTCCAAAGGCCATTCATTGCCATCTATTTCCCTGTCCTTGTTGCACTAAGCACATGCTGCTTATTAAAGAAACTGCTGCTTGCCAGAATGTGCTCGAACAAATAAATACAAATACAGCACTGAACATTTTTTTTAGTGCTACTGTAAGTTTACCCATGGTTGTTTGATTACCTAATACAGTGATTCCCAATGTCTGGTACAAGTACCACTAGTCGTGTGCGGGTTCTCTCTAATGGTACGTGAAATAATCACTCTCTAAGCACAATGAAGTTGATTAAACTATATGCATTTAATCTTTAAGAATGGTTTTTGTTTTTTAAAGTTTTGTATTCAGCTGCAATTTGCATTTAACATTTTTGTGCAATACATTTTAATTTGATCATTTATTTAAGTACAGAGCAGCATAAATAATGTTATAGTGGCTTCCAATAATGATAACGTTATTAATAATAATAAATGTTTTGATGAACACTTAGGCCTACTATGCTACTGTATTTTAACATTGGTCATTATGGTGATACTTCAAGAGTTTGGGTATTTTTTAGGTGGTACTTGGTGTAGAAAGTTTGAGAACCACTGGTTTAATACACATCACACGTAATACTTGAATAGGTAAAAATCGCTGACAGCTACTTTAAAAGTAAAGTGAGATTAGCTGCGTGCTTTCATTATGCTATGGTATCTCTGAAAAATGTACAAAAAGTTAAAAGCTAAATTTGCGGCATCCCAGACTCAGACTACATATTTAGACTACATCTTATCCATCCGTGCACCTTAAAAATTCGGAACTTAGGGGCCATATTCATTGAGTGTATATAGTAACACATGCAATTGTATGCAGGTGAGAGATCATTTCCTCTCCATCCACTCACCGCTCATGTGCCAGGCGGGTTCACTAATGGATGACGGAAAATAACAGCTGCACTTTGCCTCCTTGTTTGAGCCCTGAGTGGTTTTCTGTCCTCGCCTCATCCCTTAAAGGGGACAGAAGCGAACGGGATCTATAAAGAGCTGATGCGATTGCATGTCATTTTTCCACTTGCGATCGAGCGTTCACTTCACAGCAAGAAAATTGTCCGTGGCTTTTAAAATTGCTTTGTACTTATGTTTGTTTGGGTCATTGTGTATCCGCAGCCCATTTGGCTGTGGCAGGGAATGAAGTGAGTGACTGTATTACTTATTTACTAAAAATACATGGAACAAACAATACAGCTTTGAGGACAGAATGCATTGTGATTATAGCAACAAATGATGAAGCTGTTGCGCCGTCTTTCATCCCTTTGCCGAGCCAAGCACAGGCCAAGGCTAACGTCATTGTTTCGGTGACTCATCCTTCTGGTGAGGGGCAAAGACCCTGGGTGAATCTCAACTCATTATTTGCAAGCTTCTCAGTCTTCAATGCTCCCTCCTCGGTTTATGTGTTAGCTCCTCCCACCAGGGATTCTGCCGAGGAGTCAGGGAAATCACAGAAGGAGAGAGCAAAGCAGGGAGAAGTGTTTGGAGTAATGAGATGCTCTTTCCTCCGAGACGCCAATCCAATATGACGTGTGTCACAGATGAATTCTCTTTGCGGCTGTCCAATTACTAATGCCGCAACATACAGTATGTCTTTTGAGATGTATGTGAAAACACGCATTCCCATGCATACAGCACTGTTACTTCTATGAATCATGTACACTATGATGTCAGTTAGAGCCGAGTGCGACTGGGCTTCCTCCTGACATCAACTTCTGGGACACGGACGAGGACTCGAGGAACCTGGGTTTACAAATAAGACATCTCTTTGCTCCCGTTACCCCCCTCTCACTAAATTGCTCAACCAATCAATCCCCTGTGGAGTTGCCAAGTTGCCGTTGCCAAGTTGTGGTTGATATGGCAACTGGGAGTTGTGATGTCAGCCAGGTGCGGTCCGGCAGTTTGGGCTCGAACAAGGCCGACCCTTGTTAAGGACTTGTTATGAGCAAGACACTGCTGTCACGACAATGTTGTTCTTATATACTGAGGAGATCTGAGGGGCCATGCAGTGTATAGAGAAAGAGCGGGCGGATAGGTGGGTGTAGAGCAACCGCATTATACCCGCATTGATTTATGATTTGTGGTTGTAATTTGACAAGACCGTAGTAATAAGAAGATTCCGCTTTCTAATCCTAGTGAAGCAATAGCTGTTATTGAGTGCATGTCTAGTGGAAGCGGCCCTCGCTTTATGATGGTACTGACATACGACATTTTGAGGTTATGAAGAAGACAAGCTCAGACTAGTTACTGCCATCGTTTTTGTTTTCCATTTGATTGTTGGCCAGGAAGTCTTTTTCATACAAATACTTACAGGGACTTTAATTCTGTGTTGGCATAGGTTAGTGATTGACTACAGCATGATCCAGTTTCCGTACAAATTCAGGTCACGTTGCCACAGTAGGAATGACATTCTGCTTTAAATCTGAGGACACCCTCTAATGGGATGACAAAGTAGGCTGTACTTGAGGATCATACGGAACACTGAATGCCTGTGTCTAAAAAATAGGGGCTGTTTTGGAGTGACCTTTTAAAGTTATGAAAATCTTCTTTGGTCCAAAACACAACACAAGTGGTCACAGTCAACAAGTCTTTTGTTGATTGTAACAAAAGAAAAAAAAAAAGTGCTTAAACTATCTTTGGGGCATTTAGCTATGTCAGCCATATCTTGGCTTTCAGTTCAGCACTTAGAAATGTACATGGAGTTGTGTGTACTGAATGGTGGAAAATGTTATCAAGTCTGCAGTCAGGGGCCTAGTATGAGGATACGAACATAATAAAAACAAACACATTTGACGACCGGCCGAGGGGATGCAATTGACGGCCATCGCGCGGGGCGTCGTTCGGTCCAGGACCGCCTTTGGCAGTAGACGTAGTCGTAATACAGTACTGATTTGGTGGACGTGACTCATGGGGCACTACAGGTTCATGGCTTGGTGGTGCAAACCTTAAAACCCACGCTATCGTACGGATGACAGTATCAACATAACTTGTCATAAAACTTTATACGGACTATAATGGATTATATCACCGATTCTCAGAAACAGCTTATCTGAACATTATTTATTTTCTTTGACATCCTGTAATATAAGATGTAAAAATTGATAGGACAAGAACAAGACTCAAAAACAAGACTCCTAAACAGGTTACTTCATGTATCCACGACACTCAAATGTGCGTGAGTGCGTGCCCTTGTCTTTTTGAAAATGTGTGCAAGTGTCGTTTTGACTGGGTGGGCGTTGGAGGGTTAGCTGAAGTCTAACAGCCTACTTTGTGGGCCTTACATAATTTCAAATGCTCTTGTCCACGTTCCTAGTGAGAGAAAACAACATAGTGCGTTTAAACCTGTGGCTGTTCCTCCGAGATGAGAATTTCTTTAGGTTTTGTATTTATTTTGAGATGTGAGTTATCCTTCAAGAAGAACGATTGTGCATTTCTGTGACATGCTTGATTCCAAATACCTCAAGGGTCAGGTGTTCGTGAACATTTTACACACCCTCGCCTTGCTAAATTTAGCTCATTTTGAGGTGGCAGCCAAGACTCGTTGTAATGATGCCAACATTCACATCGCCCCATACACTGCTGGGCCAATGGCAAGTACGGGTTTCAGACAACTTGGGTGGAGTTAAGAGTTTGAAGAGGCAAATTGTTTCTACTTTTCTGTTTCTAAAATGGAAAAAGGCAAGCGTCTGAAAAGACGATAAAAAACATTTTCACTTGTGGAGTCAGCACTTCATACACTACACTTAATATACTTATACTGTACTTATTGTGCAGATCGGAGTATGTGGTGCATGCATCGGACACACGGCCAAACGCAAATATTTGATATGACTTTGATTTGTTCACATTAGAGAGGGATGACTGTAACAAAAGATTTACTATGATGCTTATTTAATATCACACTTGATGGGTGGGCAGGCACTGCAAAGACCCAAATATTCAACCAGTTTACGTCATTATCCTCGATCCTTAAACGAAAGAAATGACCGCTCGAGATGCAACAACTGCTTCTTCCTTTTATTACTTTCTGAGCGTAAGCATTTTCAAACTTTTAAAGCACATTTGTTTGCCCCAAGCCCTCATTCTTTTCTACCCCTTTGCAAGCGTGTGCATGTGTGTACAGTTGAGTATGTGCAGTGGAGGAAGTGGCTTTTGGCCAGTGTAGCACTGCATTGTCTGGGTTTTAAGCTTCTTCATTCACTCTACTACCAATGAACCAGCTGCCTGACAGCCACTAATCTGCTCATTGTTTTAAAGGTTTGCTCAGCATTTTTGGTGTCCCATTCAGCCGTGCAAGATGTCGCTCTTTGCTGTGTGCATTTGTCACTTAGCATTTGCAACGTTTGTAATACAATTGCTGATATCAATAAAGTAATCCAGTTTCACATTTGATCAATAATGACTTGGAAAGGAGGGGCATTAATACATTAATGGTAAGGTATTATTTTGTTGTGTAAGTGTAGTTAACCTTTCAGGCACTGTGGTAAATACGGTCCGAGATTGACTCCGGTAAAAGTTTACCAAGCAGGGACATGGCCCGGAGATAAAGAAGATTATTCATACTCTGGTTAAAGTTGTATTCAAGGGGAATTCATTTTCAATCTGATCGTTTTTAGTTGGAAATGACACAGAAAGATGGATGTATCCAGTCTTCTAAATTGCAATTGATTGCAATGTTCTACATGATGCGAGCAGTTCCTTTAGAATGGTGCAAAAAATTGTTTCCTCAATTTTTTCCTCAATTTTTTTCCCCAAATGATCAGAGACGTGACTATATTTCACAATGTAAAAAAATTGAAACACATTTTACCAGCACAACCTCTTACAGTGATTTTCCACAATACAATGATTCGCAAATCCTTTTCCAAACTATACTTCATACTATATACTTTATACTTAGACACTACAAAGACGAGAGAATTAATGTTCAAACTGATGAACGGTTCATCACTGTGAACATTTGTGAGTATATGAAGAACGTTTCTCAACATACAACTGCAAGGAATTAAGGGATTTCATCATCTTGGGTCCATAATATCATGCAAAGATTCAGACAATATGGAGAAATCTCTGCACGTAAGCAGTAACTCCCAAAACCAACAGTGATTGCCCGTGACCTTCGATCTCCCTCAGATGGCACTGCATTAAAAACAGGCATCATTGTGTAAAGGGTATTGCCACGTGGGCTCTATAACATTTTAGAAAACCGTTGTCACTTAACAACGTTTGTCGCTACATCTAAAAATATGTAAGTTAAAACTCTACCGTGCAAAGTGGAATGTAGCAACGGTACTTAGAAATGCTTCTCTGGGCCCGAGCCCATCTGAGATGGTTTGACGCAAAGTGGAAACGTGTGCTGTAGTCTGACGAGTCCACATTTCAAATTGTTTTTGGAAATCATGGAGGTCCTGTCATCTCGGCCAAAGAGGAAAAGGATTGTTAGCATCCAAACGTTCAAAAGCCAGCATCTGTGATGGTATGGGGGTATGTTAGTGCCCGTGACACATATAGATCTTCGAGCAACATATGCTGCTATCCAAGCTACATAGTTTTCAGGGATATCCCTGTTTATTTCAGCAAGACAATGCCAAGCCACATTCTCCACGTGCTACAAGAGTGTGGTTTCGTAGTAAAAGAGTGCGATGCGAGTACTAGGCTGGCCTGCCAGCAGTCAAGACCTGTCTCTCATTGAAAATGTGTGGGGCATGATGAAGGGCAAAACATGACAATGGACTGTTGAGCAACTGAAGTTGTATGTCACGCTAGAATAGGAAAGAACTAGGAAAGAATTACTTTACTTATTTGCTTATCTTTATATATATATATATATATATATATATATATATATACAGTTTATTATGTACTTATACTTACTTATGTAGTTATAATGAAAGGTGATGCAACACAATGGTAAACGTACCCCTTTCCCAGCTTTTTTGGAAAGCGTTGCGTGCGTCAAATTCAAAATGAGTGAATATTTGCAAAAGTAAAACAACAAACAAACAAACGAACAATAAATGTTATCAGTTTGAACCTTAAATATCTTGTGTTTGCAGTGTATTCAATTGACTGTAGGTTGAAAAGGATTTACAAATCATTGTATTCTGTTTTTATTTACGTTTTTAAACAACATCCCTACTCCATTGGAATTGGGGTCTGTACATAGTATTAAAATATCAATACAAGCATTGGATAAAGAACCTCTTTGTCTTCTGTGTCGTCAACCAACCTCGGAGTTGACAGACAATACAATTAATATAATTAATATAATTAATTAATATATATATTAATTATGATTCTTATGATCTTATGATTCATGTTAAGAATATTAAGCTTCAGGTTTTTTTTCCAATTCATTTTGAAAACAACAGTTGTAACTGGCGCGAATCAGCAACACATGATTTTCAAGCTTTTGAAAGAAATGTCATACTCTTAGCTTCTGAACGTAGCTCAAGGGAAATCGATTTTTTTTTTCTTAGACCTTTTAACTTTGCCTAATAAGGATTTATCAGATTGAGCTGCACCTGGCTCATGACTAAGCATGGTGTCTGCCTGAGAGTTGAAGAGACTCTGCTCAACTGCATCCCGGCTCCATGTTCTCATGTGTGTCCAGGCTTGGGAATTCTTCACAATTGCTGCAGTAAAATAAAATAAAACAATAGCCAGCCCTTACTCATTTTAGCCTATGTCCTCACACTTCGAGGTTATTGAAAGATAAGAAGAAAACCATTCGCCCCCCCTCCCTCCCTTTACTCTGCCTTGTCCTTAATAGTTCAACCTTCTATTAAAAAAAAAACGTGCTACTGACTTTTTAAATTTGAATTATGGAGTGACTATTTTTCTCTTCAGCTGTGACCATGTAAAAAAAATATTTCTGAACTCATACCAAAAAGCTGGTTGATCAAAGCAAATATATGAGTGCTGTGTGGCAACAGGTTGCTCAACTCCACAAGAAGCTGCAGTTTGGCTGCTATAATTAGTAAGTATTCTTCAAAAAACAGGCTTCAATCTGTTGATTGCCACTACCGGTTGAAGTTTACTGTCAAACTAAACATAAAACAAAGAGAATAACACATTCCGTAACTGAAACAACTAGCGAGCTTCCATCAAGCATACTGTACAATGGAAAACACCACAGGCACATGGGCTAACATAACGCAAACGACAAATGATAACACCTGCCAAAGGTGTTAAATACAATTTTAAGATGTGGACAAGAGATGCATTACGATACAGTGACGAAAAGTATTCTGCAGAAGACCATTCACGCTAACGGAATGTGGAGGATTACACAACAGGAGATCGGCTCAAATATAACATGCTCACAATTACAATTAATAACTGTATTGGACAATAACTACAAATCATCGTTAAAAAAACGTGAAGCATTTTACTTACTTGAATCTTGAGAAATCCAGTCCACTAAAACAAAGAGATGAGTCTGAAATAACGTGTGAGTCGCATGTTGTGTGAGTGTGTGGCCTGAAGGAAAATACATTTACTACGCAATAGCATTACAGGGTTATACAACAGGACCCATTGACCATGTAAATGTGTTTTTTGGGGGGGAAAAAAAAAAATAAAAAATAAAATACTGCTGGTTTTTATTTTTAGGACCTAAACCTGATGTTGTGATTTTACAACGGTGGGTCTTACGAGGTAATTATTAAAGAAGAGCTGCAGGTTATGTTGGGGTGCAAATGTTGTGACTATGTGCTTGTACACGAGATTGTAACGTTGACTGCAAGTTTTCTTACTAAGACGTAAAGCAAGTTTGTAGAATGTAACTGCTGTAAGGAGAGAAACGGACAGCCTGCTGCAATGATACCAGAGGATGGCGGGCGGGGTAGTGTGGGGAGAGCGACAACGCATTTCAAGGCGCAGCATGCAAATGTACCGCAGTGTGTGCATTTACATGCATGTGAGACTTTTGGCTTGATTACACTTCATAAAACCTGTTCATGTCTTTACATTCTCTTCTATTATGTTTTTATGACTATATTTTACAATGTACTGCTATTTTTCCTTATTAAAAATGTAACCAAGCAAATCTCCACTCTAGAATTAATATTTATCCAAGAAATTCCTGACAAATGATTTTGGTTTCCCTGTGATTCCATTCCAGCTAAGTGAACAACTAACTACATTTCCAATTGCCCTGAATGGTATATAAAATGAATCTATGGATGACTTCAGGTACATCATCAACACATTGTTTTACTTTTACGTTTGTGTGTGAATATTTGCTCATAGCCAGCGTGTGTGGCTACAGGTTTCATCATGTAGCGTGATTTGCTTTTCGTCTACTATGGTGGCAGATGGCTAAAGGCAAAAGTTGGTAACCCACAAACATAGATCAGCCAGATAGACCTTCAGAGCAAGGTTGAATCAATTTCAATTTTGGTATACAGTATTCCGTCATTTATCGAGGGTTAGGTTACGGACCACCTGCAATAGGTGAAATTTACAAAGTAGCGAACACATATTTTATTATTGATTCAATCTCCTCAGACTCTTATTAATCTTCTTCACACTCCTATTAACCGCTATCATACTCTAATAAACATTTTCTACACCTTTAAAACTCTTAAACATACAGCAATGTATGGTAGTACTGTGCACTATGAACATTTCAGTCCTTTTAATGTGTTTTAATGATTTTTTCTTTCATTTTTATTTTAAAAAAAATATTTTAGGCTCGTAAGCATTTATTTTACAAAAAAAAATGTGGTTTGAGAAATCCTGTGATTTTGCAATTTATGCGCAGTATAAATGTGAAAAGAAAATCCGCAATGGACTGAATCCTCTATAAGTGAACCGCGCTATAAGGATGAAACACTATGTCCCCTTTTTTTTTTTGACTCACAAGATACAAGCAGAAAAAAAACATACACAACACAATTCAATTTTACCATAAAAACATTCATTAAATAGTTTACACTAACAATCCTGCGATTATGGCAAACTATGCGCAGTATAAAAGTGAAAAAAAAAATCCGCAACGCACTGAATCTCCAATAGGCGAACCGCGACATAGCTTTGGAACACTGTATCCCCTTTGTTGTTGACTCACAAGATACGCGCGGTAAAAAAAAAAAAAAAAAAAATACAAAACACAATTCATGAAAGGTCACCCACCATCTTCTCAACCCCTCCCCGAAGCACAACGCAAATCTTCTGATCTCGGTTTGGTACATTCCCATTGGAACAGAAGAAACGATTCTCTGTAGCATGTGCAGTGCCACCAATTGGGACAAGTCTATACACAATTTTGAGCATAAAATTGTTTTTAAAAAACTGTCAATAAGATTTTCTTTTTATCTTATGATGATCTTACGCTTGATACTATCTTTTTGAGCCTTTCCACTTGAAACATAGCCTTTAGGTATGGCTTTATAGGTTGCAACATCAAACGGCGAGAAGATCAGACGACAGAAAGCACAGTGAGGAAAGTTTATGCGGTAAACGCTCTTCAACAGTCACTGACACATGAAATATTCGAGACAGCACCACTTTTCACTATTTATAGCAAGAGAGACAGAGAAACAGAGAGTAGCCACATCACAAACACTTCACATCGCCTCATGGCATCATTTTTTCATTCCAATTTTAAAAATGGATATACTGTATGTAACAAAAGTGGCATCTGCCACTTCTACAGTGAATGCAGCCTAAATAAAGCTTTTTGAGTCTCTTAACCCTTAAACAGTAACTTAGGTTTGGCTTTGTTTCAAAGAACATTAGTGAATAAACTGCTGAATTTATGATGATTATTATTATATTCCTCATTCTTCTTTGTTGCCCAGAGGCATAACCACCACCACTTTGAGCACTACCTTATAGTCAGGTCATTTGTCTTAACTTGTGCCGCGTTCAAGTCTGTGCCAGTGCTGGTGTTCTCGTGCTAAACTTGGACTTTTGCCATGGTCTGAAGCGAACGCAAAGGCAATTTGGCTGTCTTTGACGTTGCCTTCCCCAAGCAATTTCTTCCATGATGTCATTACTTCTGACAAAAGCCCTTCAAAGTTGGCCCGATGTTTTATGCATGGCACTGCTATGGCTAGCAACGGTGCTCGCAGGTAGTCATGGTGATGCTCACTTGCGGAGAATAAGAATGGCAAGGTTTTGAACTGAATACTTATGACGAAGCTGGAATTCTTGATCTTTGATTTTATTTGTTCCGTTTTCTTCCCTCTTTTGTCCACTTCTCACTGCATACCATGAAACGTGTGGATGAAATTAAGTCCAGCATAATAATATTTACTGTGGCTACGTGCCAGTCAGGTCATTGGGGCAGACCCATGTTGATGTTAAGCATGAATTATGAGCTGGAACATAAACTGGGCCTGCCCCAATGAGTCCAGTGGCAAAGTAGCCACTGCCACCTACTTGGGCCATGCATCACACCCGTGGGAGGCAGAATTACACAGCAACTGTAACTGTCACTAAAACATAATGTTTAATAAGGCTGGAGCCTTTGGACAAAACTTCCCAGGAAAAAAAAACAGGGCATGGTCACTTTGTTTCATTTTATATTGCTAGGGCAACTTTAACACCCATAGATTCTTCTGAATTGTCATAGTGGCAGTTTGATCAGAAATGAACAGTCTTTGTTTTTTTTTTAAAAAGAGTCAGCTAAATAATGTTACCGAAGACTTTTGTTGTCTCATGACTTGCTTCAACAAAAAGCTAGGAAGATTCAATCTGTTCTTCAAATGGCTTGAATTACAGTACGGGATGCCTTTGGATGGGTTGGGTTTGTATTGGTGGTGAAACGATTCCTTTGCGCCATTTCTGTGCAGGTACTTTTGGTTCAATTCCCACTCAGTGGTGGTGTGAAAGGTTGTGTGTCTATATATGTGCCCTATGATTGATTGGCGATCAGTCCAGGGTGTACTTTGCCGTTCTCCCAAAGGCAGTGCTATAGGAGAGTCTCCAGCTTTCCCTGACCCTGAACTGGATAAGCAGTATAGAAAACGAATGAATGGCTGGGTTGTATTGGCTCCTAATAATTGTGATAGATGGGGAGATCAAAAATAACAGACCCTTTTTTGAGCAGTTTATTTCAGCACTTTCCCTTGTGGATTTGTGAATTCCTATATCGAATTAAGACAGCTAAGGAAAGTGGACATCTATTAAGTCAGACACAGTTCTTGAAGTCTAATGCCTGGGATTTGCAAAACCTCTGTACCTTAGTCTGGCCCTTTTGGGATTAGCATCGGAATCAAGATTTCTAATTAAATGCGTTTATCCCACATCAACTTGTTGTCTACATGATGATCCAGATACAGTCCCCCAAATAGAGCTGATGGTGGGATAGATTCCTCTTTGGAGACATGAGCAGCAATGCCTTACACTTATTAGTCGGCTTAGAGGTGACATTCCATCTGTCTGGCCGAATTTTCATCCTCTCTAAATCCAGAATACATTAGCTGGCTGCTAATGTATTACGGTCCCCTGCTCACATGTGATAATGTGGAGTCATCAGTATAGAATTCCTGCAAAGTAGATTACAGTAGAAGTGAGAGAATTACTATCGGCTTCCATTTACGTGTCAATAGCCCCGTTTCACACTGCCCATCAGGCCGAGCTTTTCCCTAGATCACTGTCCTGTGTGAAAGGTTCCCATGCAGAACGAGCGGCCGAATTTACTGCCTTCTGACTCCAAGGTAGTATCAGAGGTATAAGAGTGGGAGAATGCCACCTGTGCGTAAGGGAATATTAGAAAGTCGAGACCAGTGCCGTACCAGGAGCTAGTGCTAACATTAGCACACATCTGTCTGTTTGTGAGAAGCCACATTAGCTGTATGATTGTGCACACAGACACGGGTATGTCCCGCTTTGGTGGATTCTGTCTGAAAGTCATATCGGCATATAAATGCCAACTCTACTGTTACGTCTCGGATGCGTCAATTTTCTGGAAAGGCAGTGTGAAAGGGGATAATGAGGTGTAAGCGCTGGACCCTGTGGTACACATTGTTGGATGAAGTATCAGAGAGAGTATCTGAGGAGAAAAGACAAGGGACGGTCCATCGACTTCAGCCATTATGTCTGTTATGTACATTCCTAATTAAATTGTCATTTGAAATGTTGTCTTTGTTAAAACCTTTACAAGGCCATATATGTATGACTCATTCACATGCTGCATTTTGGATCACTGAAACATTTGTTTCGGTTTTAGTTCTTCAGGTGTTTTATTGATAATTGTGGCGACCAATTAGAATAGTGGCTATATTGCCGTTTGTGCATCAGTGATCTGTTTAGTTGATGCAAACTCATGGTGCCAAACAAAAGATATAAATCATTCCCAATGATCTCATCTCATTCTCTCCATCACATACTTGCAGTCAACATTAAATTACTTAATAAGGCTTTATCATAACTATTGTAAATGCCGTATACTTGCAAAAAAATAGTAATAAAAAGTTTTGCAGCGTGAGTTCATTGCGTATTGTATGATTGCGTGACTGGAATTTTAACAGGCTTAAAGTTTATATAATAGTGCTGTGGTTAGAACTGCTGCCTGACAGCAATATAGTTTCCAGTCTGCTGCCATGTCCTTTAAGAACGTGGTTATTTATTTATTTGTATTTTACCAGCATACAGCATATCTCAGTAACAACGCCCCACCCCAAAAACCAAAACCAAAAAAAACAATAACAAATGTATATATTATTTCTACATTTCCAGAAGGCTATGGTAATGGCCAAGGAAGAAACTATGACATGTTGATCCAAAACCAAAATAGGGATCACTTTTTTATTTTTATTTTTTTAAAATGATATTTAGAATTGATTCACAGAAGACGGCCCTGCTGAATATTGTTGTTGCGACATCAGCCCTGGCATGGATAGACCTCGCCTCCTGGCCAATGTCAACTGAAATAGGTTCTAGCTTTGTGTGACCCTGCACAGGATATGCTGTATAAATGATGGATAGGTGACTAAATACGCTTCATTTCATTGGTTCAGGGTCTGTCACGTTATCTAACCCGTGGTCAATAAATATACATTGTAATAAGTAATGTGAACGATGGGACAAGCCGGCACGGTGGATGACTACTGTATTTTTATATAGATAGATAGATAGACGGGTAGATAGATAGATAGATAGATATAGATATGTATGCATGTATATGTAATGTCCCTTCATTTAAAATGAAATAACACTTGGCAATGATGACTGTTCCTTTCCCTGCCGCTAGTGTTTATATTATATCAACAGGCAATTACAACCCCAATTCCAATGAAGTTGGGATGTTGTGTTAAACATAAATAAAAACAGAATACAATGATTTGCAAAACATGTTCAAACTATAGTTAATTGAATACACTCCAAAGACACGATATGTAATGTTCAAACTGATCAACTTTATTGTTTCAGCAAATAATCATGAACTTCACTAAACGTACTGCCATGTGATTTGCAATTTGCCAGTCTTGTCACTCATTCCAGTGAATGACCAATGAGCAGGCAGCCAGTGTCAGGCAGCGCCGTGCAGGCTGGGGAGGGACTGAATGGAACTGAATGTACTGTTAGCGACGAGTGATTCGTTCGTTGAACTTCTTCGTTCGCGATCCGCTACTGAGCGATGTACTATTATGTAAGCAGTAATTCACGTGGAAGCTCACTTCGAACTAGTACGATGAGTGATTTGTTCACGCATAGAACGGCAAACTCCGCAGAAAACGTACTCATGAGTGATTTTAACCATTCGTCCTGACCTCCTCGCGGGGATAGCTTTCACTGGCCGCCATTTCTTTAAGATAACGCCTAATGGTGAGTCAGTCAAGCACGCGAAAACAAGCAATTGATATTGTTTAGTATTATCACTGTAATACTGATTTGCAATTAAATTATTCTTTAATTGCGATCCGCCAAGGTGAGACGTACAAGTACGAATGCAGTACACTGTCCTGCCATGAGTGACTCATGCGGAACTTCACTGCCAACTCGTACGACGAGTGATTCGTTCGTGCAAGTAACGACATATTATGCAGTGAACGTACTCATGAGTGATTTTAACCGTTCGTCGTCACGGGGATAGCTTTCACTAGCATCCGTTTCTCCAAGCTAATGGCTAATGTGTAGTCCGTCAAGAAAAAATAAATGTGAATTAATAATAAATGTATATATGTACACATATATATCATCCCCTATGTGACTTTAATGTGATTATTAAAGATTTTTGTTTAATAATAATTAATAGTAGCACGTCTCAAGACACTTTACACTAATCAGGTGACAATAACAGTAAGGTGGGTTAGCAGTAAGCACGGGTGCTGGCGTCAGTGACTGTCCACCGCGGTGGAATGCAGAAAAGTCTCACCGGCCGGCGGGAGCCTCGCTGGACGTCAGGGGACGCAGAAAGATACGTTCGGTAGTTGAGCTCGCCGCACGCATGTTCACGAGTCACAACTGAAGCCGGGTCTTACAGAGCTTGCTGAGAGAGAGACGCAAGAACTGCCGTGTCGATCACATTCTGAGTTTCTCGGGACATCTTGACCAACATAGTTTTTTGTCTCTATGTGTAGCTTTTGTTGCTAAATCCCGAGGAGCACAAACAGCTTTGTCACCCGTGTGGTTGGGATGTTAATGTGAGTTTTTAATTTGTTGCAGCGCAGTGGGTGTGACCGCTGCTGTAACCTCAGTAATTATACCGTGTGGCGAAGATGCTTGTCAACATAGCCCACCTAGTGGATTTAAGGCAAATATGTATACATAATTCATAATGTTAATCATATTTTTAACCTCTTTGGAGCCTCACATGTAACATTAAACAAGAGCTATTTTGTAGTGAAGATGACAGTACTTTTTTCCTGCTGCTGTCCATTTGGGAGTTTCTGCTGAATAGGGTGGAGCTTTTGGAGTTTTTATTTTCTTTATTTTATTTTATTTACTTTTTCCTCCTTTTCCAACTTCTTGATGTTGTAAAATAAAACTAATCAACAATGAGTAAAAAAAATGCTTCCCGTGTATATAGTTTTCATTTTATTGGGAATAATCTTTCAAATGGCACTCAAATCAAGTCAGCTATTTTTATTTTTTTTGTAGCGGTGTTATTCCAGTGAGTACTATTACATTTCATGAAAATGTAATGTCTCAAGCTCAGAGTTTCCCAGTTCACTTGAGTGGCATAATTTAAATGGGAAACCTAGAAGTGCGCACTTTTCCTCGAAATTGGCTGGCTTCATAGTGTTTGAGCCAGGAGAAGTGTATCTGTGAAAGTGACTCATGAGTCTGGGGTCGCACTGTACGGAACCTCCTTCTCTCTCTCTCTGTATCTCTCTCGCTCTCTCTCTCTCTTTCTCTTTCTTTCTCTCTCTGTCTTTCTCTGTTGCGTGCATTCACTTGCAGCATATGAGGGCAGCATTGGCCTTTCGGGTGGTTATGCAGGGCAAAGGTCTTTTGCTCCTACTTTCAGAGCTGGAGGAACACTCTCCCGAAGTTTTACCTGTCCCTTGCCACCAGGGGTCTGCCGTTGCAACGCATCATCCAAAGCTAATCACAAGGAGTTTACTAGTGTCTCCCAACCAGGGTGCCATTAGAGATCATTAGGGGTGCTGTGGAAAATGTTCAAATTTCACTTAATTTGTCAGAAACTAATTCTTTATTAATTATAAATAGTTTTTTTTCATATATCTATGTTAGTGATATATAGTGACAAGCAGAACCATTACATGCTCTGCCACTGGATGGCAGAAGGTACAACAAACCATTGCATCCACTTGATTCCTTCCTTCCTTCCTGTGAGTATATCAGTTTTGCATTCAATTAAGCAAGCCCGGATTTCACACTGAATAAGCCCATTTGTGAGTAAATTGAGACGAGATCATTGTTATTTCAGTATTCATAGTTTTTTGGAGACATTTGTGTTTTGTGGTGTGCCCTGAGAATTTTCAATCAATTACATTTTTCAGTCTCCTAACCCAAATGTGGGTCGATAGACTTATTCTTGTCCTTTCGGCTTGTCCTGTTAGGGGTCGCCACAGCATGTCATCCTTTTCCACGTAAACCTATCTCCTGCAGACTCCTCTCGAACACCAACTGCCCTCATGTCTTCCCTCACGAAATCCATCAACCTTGTCTTTGGTCTTCCTCGAGCTCTCTCGCCTGGCAGCTCCATCCTCATCATCCTTCTACCAATATGCTCACTAGCTCTCCTCTTGACGTGGCCAAACCATCGAAGTCTGCTCTCTCTAACTTTGCCTTCAAAACATCTAACCTTGGCTGTTCCTCTGATGAGCTCATTTATAATCCTATCCAACCTGGTCACTCCTAGACCGAACCTCAACATCTTCATTTCCGCCACCTCCAGCTCTGCTTCCTGTTGTCTCTTCAGTGCCACTGTCTCTAATCCATACATCATGGCTGGCCG
Source organism: Phycodurus eques (assembly GCF_024500275.1). Classification (NCBI taxonomy): domain Eukaryota; kingdom Metazoa; phylum Chordata; class Actinopteri; order Syngnathiformes; family Syngnathidae; genus Phycodurus; species Phycodurus eques. The sequence goes on from NC_084537.1 coordinate 6,786,358, forward strand.
CACCACTGTCTTATAAACTTTGTCGTTCGTTCGAGGAGAAACTCTTCTGTGACACAGCACACCTGACACCTTCCTCCACTTGTTTCTTTACTTCCTTACCACACTCACCATTGCTCTGGACTGTTGACCCCAAGTATTAAAAGTCCCTCACCCTTGCTATCTCTTTTCCCTGTACAATTTTCTTTTTAATATTACTGCACCCCTGCCTTGCCTCCCTGCTTCCCTGCATTTGGGTCCTCCACGTTTTGCCGTGCCTTCCTTGCCTCCCAAAAAAACCCTCGTGACATCTATATCTATATCAGAATAGGGATGATGATTGGAAAGGGGAAGAAAGAATAACGTATAATATCACTAAATAGGCAAAGTTCTGGATTCAGTAATGAATCTTAACCCTGCAGTGGAGACGCCGTGTGCGTGTGTACTTGTGTATCAGTGTGGGTATGTACTGTATGTGTGTGCATGTGTGTGTGTGCATGTGCATGTGACAATGACAGAGAGAAAGATTAAGGGAAATATGGAGGAAGAGCTGAAGCGGAAATTAACTTAAGGATTTATTTCTGCTTTAGTTCCATGTGGTAGAAGCAAACAAATATTTGAGTTGCTTACAGAAAAATATTTGTATCTTATTACAGAAAAATCTTTGTGCCTCATAATAACGTCTCTGTCACAGCGAACAGACAATCTAAAAGTCAACAAATACTTTGCATATTTTTGGGATATGAATGAGCAACCACCAAGAGCTGCAAGAATCAGGTTGCAAAACTGAGGTTCAGCATGTTTTAGCCACTAAAAAGCAAAGCAAAGCAAATTTATTTATATAGCGCATTTTATACAAAAGGTAACTCCATGTGCTTTACATGATTCAAAGTATTTAAAAACAAAGAAAAAAGACCCGAGCTTATAAACATTTAAAACAAAGAGGAAAAAAAACAATTAAAACAGCGTACAGTGCAAGAAACATCATTTAAAAGTGGTAATGCTGTGGAAAGCATGGGAAAAAGAAGAGTTTTTAACCTGGACTTAAAAACATGCACACCTGGGGCTGACGTCACTTCTGTTGGCAACTTCTTCCATTTGTGTGCAACATAATAGCTAAATGCTGCTTCACCATGTTTGCTTTGGACTCTATGCTCCACTATTTGACCTGAGTCTGTCGATCTCAGAGCCCTACTGGGTTTATATTTCATTAGCATTTCATTCATGTATTCAGGACCTAAACGGTTTAGTGATTTATAGGTCGGAATCTATTAGAACACCAAAGTTTCGGACGTGGTCTTTGGTTTTTAAAGAGAGTGACTCCAGGTATTTACTAACAGCAATCCTCTTCTCTTTATTGCCAAAAACAATTATCTCAGTTTTATTGTGGTTTAATTGAAGACAATTTTGGCTCATCCAGTTATTTATCTGTTTTAGACAGTGACACAACACCTCAATTTGAACTGTAGTCATCTGGAGACACTGCTAGATATAACTGTGTCTCATCTGCATAACTATGATAGCCAAAATTAAAGTTCTGAAGAGTTTGACCCAAGGGAAGCATATACAGGCTGAACAGGAGGGGTCCAAGAACTGAGCCTTGAGGGATCCCATAGGTCATTGCCATTCGATGAGATTGAACACTTCCAATGGTTACAAAATAACTCCTTTCCAGGAGGACCTGAACCATTTAAGGACTGTTCCATTTAGTCCTACCCACGTTTCCAACCTGTTCAGCAGTATATTATGATCTACCGTATCAAAAGCCGCACTGAGGTCCAACAAGACCAGAATTGACACCTTTCCCGAGTCAGTATTCAACCTTATATCATTTAGCACTTTGATAAGAGCAGATTCTGTACTGTGACAAGTTCGGAACCCAGATTGAAATTTGTCAAAAAGTCAATTTAAGTTCATGAAATTGATGAATTGGTTGCAAATAACTTTCTCAACAATCTTGACTATGAAAGGGAGATTTGAGATGGGTCTAGAGCTTGCTAACATGGAAGCGTCCAGTATTCTATTTTTTAGCAGAGGCTTAATGGGAGCTACTGTAAGAGCTTTAGGAAACCCGCCTGACTGAAGTGAGCAATTGATTATTTGCTGCAAATCAGCTCGCACAGACGTCGCAATATCTTTGAAAACGTCAGATGGTATTAAGTCAAGACAGCTCGTTGATGGTTTCAGCTGCTGAACCGTTTTCTCTACAGTTTTTTGGTCAACTGTATCAAATTCTGACATGGTAGTAAGTTTTTCCTGGTTGGCTTCAGATGTAGTATCATTTTATCATTTTGCTGATTTGTGCTAATATTTAACCTGATGGATTGTATTTTTTCACTAAAATAACAAGCAAATTCATTGAATTTATCTGCTGTTAGGAGTTCTGGAGCTATCTGATTTGGGGCTGGTTGTTAGTTTATCAGGCACAGCAAACAAGTGGGAGTATTGTTGAAGATTTCAGAAAAGTGTTTCTGTCTAGCTCTGACTAACTCTTGGTTAAAATTACAAAGACTTTGTCTGTAGAGGTCAGTCAATTTGGAGTTTAGTTTTTCTCCACTTACGTTCTGCTTTCCTACACTTTGATTTAGAGGTCTTTACCATCATTGTGCTCCTCCACGGTATTCCAGGTCGCCTCAAGATTGTCTTAGTTTTAATAGGAGCGACAGCATTCATGACATTTGAGTTTTTACAGGTGAAATTATCCAAAAGTTCATCAACTGTCTCAGCATTCACAGTTTGTGGCACAGCTATGGTCTTCGTGAACTTAGTGGCGGTACTCTCATTTATTTACCTTTTCTTAATAGGCATAGAGGTTGTCTGAAATTTTGGAAGAATCTGTAATTCAAAGAATACACAAAAATGGTCAGAAATAGCCATATCCTTAATGCCAATTGATAGAATTTCAACATCCTAAGAGATGACCAGGTCTAAGATGTGACCTTGAGTGTGGGTTGGACTCTTAATATGTTGAGAGAGAGGTCAAATGTATCTAGTATAGCAGAGAGTTCTTGAGATTTTTTTTCCATGTTATTGTCAACATGAATGTTAAAGTCTTCCATTATGACAAAATAGTTGTAGTCAGTACAAATAACTGACAGCAGTTCTGAAAAATCCTCCATTAATTTTCTGTTGTATCTTGGAGCCCTATAAATTATGAAAACAAACAAATAACCTTTGGTTCCCCTTTAACTAAAACAGAGATATTGAAAAAGAGCTAAAATCACCCAGTATAATTTCTTTACACTGAAATAATGACTTAAAAATAACAGCAATAGCTTTTTTACCTATTCGACACTTGTTCATATGATTACAATTTCCTGGTATTGCCTCATTTAAAATGGTATTGCAGCTACTTTCTGTTAAGCACGTTTCATTTAGTAACAAAACGTCCAGATCATAGGTTGTAAAAATCATTAATCAGCATTGATTTATTACCCAATGACCTGATATTTAAAAGAGCTAGTCTTTCAGAGATAACTGGAGACAATGGTTTGATAGATTCACATTTTAGCCTCACTAAGTTTGTAGTTTTACTTCTTTTTGTGTCATATTTCTTTGACCAACCTTCTGTCCCTTGTAATTACAAGGATCAAAAGTGACTGATCTCCATAGGGGTCTGACTTATTCTGGAAAATACCCTACAGATATCAGTCAGATTTGCAGATAAGGTTCTTTATGGGTGAAGGAGGGGCCCTTCACATCTTAGCATTCGCTCCTCTGATTGTTTTGATGATGCTGATGAATCCGTCTGCGCCTTGTGTCGCCTTATCTCCTGTTCCTCGAATTGTTTGGGAATAACTGTATCTTTTTGTCCTCCAGCCGTGTCACCAAGGCCAGTGTTTTCTTTGGGCCGCTGGATGACGTATACAGTAAAAAATGTTGGCAGCCAATAACTTAACCCCTCGTCTATTTAGACAGAAACCGTCTGCCTTGTAAAGATGTCTGCGCTCCCAAAAAACGCAGAAATTGTCAATGAAACTCATGGATAGTGCAGTACACACTTCTTTGAGCCCCTTATTTAATTGAGTGAGTCTAGAGAAACGTTCATCTCCAAATCGTACAAGTGGGAGAGGTCCACTAATAAAAATCTCAGCATCCAAACATTGCACTTTTGTTAGGAGATCAATGAAATCTCGCTTCAGTATCTCTGATTGCTGCTTGAGAACATCCAGGGCCCCTGTGTGTATAATGACACATTTCACAGTTGGGTGCTCATTAGTGATCTCCAGGATTTATATATCAGAGATATCAGACACCATGTCATCGGTAATACACAGTACTTTGATGTTCTTCTCACTGCAAAAACCTTCATATCCTTGACAGCTCCATCACCAACTATTAACGTTTGGGGTGCCATTTTTTTCTTGTATGATTTAGTTTCATACCTTTCAGGGGTGATGGGGATGAGCATTCTTGGCCAGGGTCTTGTAAAAGTGGCTCAAATCTATTTGTAAGTCTGATGTCAATGTTTTGCATTGACCCGCGTCCTTTTTTCTTGCAAATCGCTGTAGCGACCGTTCACAGCCGCTCACTCGGGGTTGAAGCAGCCCGCAACGCAGGCCAGCCGGATTCCTCGGTAATCTGCTGGTGTTGTGTCCTCCCTTTTAGATGTTGTCCCATATCTTTGGACTTTGCTCCCTGTAAATTCCAGGGAGAACGGCTGAAAAAAAAGGATATTCGTACGTGGCTTATGCATGCTTGACACTTAAAGTCTGGTTCAATTTGACTTCTGCTCAGTTTACAATCAGTATTTTAACATCTGAGAAAGGCATCTTTGGTTTTTAATTTGAAGTTATCACTTCATGGCAAAGAAAATAATAGAGAAGAAGAAATGTGATTTAACGTCAGAGGGCACCATGCATAAATAGTAACTTCACTCATTATGTTGCTTGTACACTGCATACATTTATGACCTAAATCTAACTATGAATAGATCAGGTAATGCGTTTTGTTACGGACAAAAGGACAAAAGAAGATTCAAACAGTCAAATGTTCTGCCTGTAATTCATATATTTGTTATTGGGACCCAAAAAAAAAAAAGTTATTTAATTCGTTACTCTGTATATTTTTTTAAATTAATCCGCCATTTAATCGGTTATCTGAATTTTAGTCTGCCAAATATCAGAATCAGCATCAGCCTCAAAAAACCCATATCGGTCAAGCCCAAGTGATTGTTCCTCCTTCCAGTTATTAATGATAACCACCACCTTGTATCGTAAAATAACATTGCAAAAACAATCAATAAAAGTCAGAAAAGTTGCCGTGTTGTGTCATGACATGATGGCACATGCAAATAAGACTTAAGTCCAAATGAGTGCAGCATCGTGTGAGCATGAGTCAGTGAGGATGGACTGTAGCTGCCACTTGTCTTATACCAGGCAGAAACCTGTCCCCTGTTGTTCTCTGCTGTTCTTCATGTTGTTACCTCATGTCAGGATACAATGATGCACTTCTGACCTTCTGGCTTACTTTGAGTATTTTTTCTGTACATCTCTCATACTGTACGCAAAGTGGTAATTACGCAGTATTAACTGGCAGGGGGAATAACAACATTCCTCAACAGTACTCGAGCCAGGGAGGTCTACTATGTATGTACACTAGTTAAATAAACCAGACTCACTAGTTAAACAAACCAGACTTTAGGCGCCAAAAGAACTTCAGCATGCTACGGTTTGTCTCGTACTTTATTTAACAATGTTGAACACAGCTTTCTGGAAGCTGTTTAGATATAAGGGGACATTCTGTCCACATTTCTGTTCTGGACATGGTTAGATTTAGCAATAGTTGGATCTGTGTGGCGTGAGCGTGTGCGTGTGTGTGTGTGTGTGTGTGTGTGTGCGTGCACTTGGGTGATTTTCCTGGCAAAACTAATTAAAACAGCAGATATGAATCACAGAGGATTGAAGAATGCAGTTAATTGAATCCCACCGTTAGATGTTTATTTTAGTCTTTGTGAGGTTCAAATTTAGAACACTTAAACCAGAAACTTTCAACTACGAAACCATGAAATGATATTATCGTTTACCCGTGCACAACTCCTTGGCACGTTGAGTCGGGCTAAATTATTTGTGGGTGGGTGCATTGAATACACAACAGCTTTAATGGCTTCAAATCAGACATAAGGTATTATTCCATCGTCATTATGGGTGTTTCTGTTATTGTTGCTTAACTACACACACACACACACACACACAAACACACACACGCACACACACACACACACACACACACACGGTTCAATCAAAATATCTGCAACTTACCGCAAGATGTTTTCTCAAGTTTGAAGTGGGCTGAAATATCCAAGTTTGGGGCAGTTACAAGACTGCCACATGTGAGAAAACTGCTTTTCGCAGTCTGAAATGTGAATCAAAGTCGCGCGGCTGATTTTATTTTTCCATATGAGTCACTGTGATTGGCCCGCGAAGCCCAATACCTGGATATGTGACTTTCTTGTGTCCTTTGATTGGTGAACTTGAGTCAAACATCACTGTGGTTATGTTGGATTGGTGCTACGCTACCGTTGCGGAAGTCAAAAATGAAAGTCTAAACATAGAAACTTTTAATTTTTTTTTACTTTAGATCAAGATTGATTAAAGGAATTTTTTATTGATTTAGATTTTTGTTTTGTCTTGATTCTCATAAAATACGTCGATAGCATTCCAGATTGTCTAAAATTAATGCATACTCATTAGTATTCTTAGCAAAAGGAGATGAAAATGAATACAAGTCAAAAGAAAGGTGATATCGTATTTATTTAGTCTGGGATTTCAATTAACTGTTAGTCATTTATGATCATTTTAAGTTTGTATGTTTTTTTATTGAATAATAGATAATTATAAGAGCCAGTCAAATCTTAATGGTTTGTCATCAGATGTGGTCTCCTTCAATGGCTTTCACATGAATGGACTGTTAGATTTATTGGTGTATTAAAAGGCCTCGGGTATCTCAATGCTCATTAGCATCTGGAGCTGACCAGGCATAGATTTGGTTACGAGATTCAGGCCATCTGCCATTGTTTGCTTTCCGCCATTGTGTTTGCAACGAGTATCATGAGGCGGCATAGTGGTCGACTGATTAGCACATCTACCTCACAGTTCTGAGGACCCGGGTTCAAATCCGGCCTCACCTGTGTGGAGTTTGCATGTTTTCCGCGTGCCTGCGTGACTTTTCGCTGGGTACTCCGGTTTCTTCCCGCATTCCAAAAACATGCATGGTAGGCTCATTTGAAAACTGTGAAATTGCCCGTAGCTGTGAGCGTGAATTGTGTTTTGTTTATACAGTTTGTGCCCTGTGATTCGCTGACGACCAGTCCAGGGTGTAACGTGCCTCTCGCCCGGAGTCAGCTGGGATAGGCCCCAGCACGTCCGCAACCCTAGTGAGGATAAGACCTATAGAAAATGGATGGATAATGAGTATCATATATTCACACGTTTTACATCCTCCCATGCCATTTCCTGGAATTAGTTCATGTTTCTGATTGTTACATAGAGTCTATTGATTACATAAAATCACACTACATCTCAGTACTGGGACAACTGCAACTGTCTGTTTACAGGAAAATCATTGTGGCATTTGTGATATAACTGAATTTGATAAGGTATTAGTTATCGAGCTAGACTAAGGTTCTGGATTTCAAGTTACTGGATGCTTGACAGAAAATAGGCAGCTTGCAGTATATACTGTATTACTGTAGTGCAGTATCTCTGCGACTCTGGCTAGTTGTAAATATATACTGAGCCACAGACAGCGTTAATTATGTTATAAATATACCAAAATGTAAAATTGCTCTTAATTTGAAAGGCAAGTGTTGTGTACAGGCAGTCGGGGAAGGGACAGATGACTGATGAAGCCAAAAGAGACTGCAGCAAGTTTTAATGAGGTGACGGGGGACTCTGAGAGAAACACAAAAGAAACTCATCTCAGAAGGAATGCACACATTCACACACAGAAATGTGCTATGTAGTCGTGCATAGAAGCAGACACGCACTGCAGCAAGATAACATGGTTGCTTTTGGTCTGTGATGAATTTTGACTTCGCCAAAACAAGCGTACTCAGACCGTGCTGATAAGCTTAAATGGTCAAAAGATTAAACTCGGAATTCTTCATGTCAGTCATGTCAATCATTGCCTCGTGTGATGCTTTTACAATGTTGGAGCAGTACGGGAGATCACCCCTTTTAATGCAGTTTTAAATACCTCTATATTATGGTGCTGAATTTAAAAAAAAATATATATATATGCACACAACAGTCACTAAACACACACACACACACACACAAGCTTATAGCTCATTAAAATAAAGCCGTTAGGCATAATCCATATTCAAAGTCTTGTGTCTAGCTGGCCTGTTGGCCTCCATAACCTAGTTGTGATGGCTGTCATTGGGGAAAGCTGCTTTGAACTGGTCAGTTGTCGAAAGGATTTGGATATGGTTGGCTGTGTTGACCTATATTTGGCTGCCTTCCCCGTCTGGGGGGTTAATATCCTTGCCTCGCTATTTTTTTTTTTCCCAATGGAAACTGAACAGAACATTCAAACTCAAGCTTGATTTTACTGCGATTTGATGAAATATTCATGCATATCAGACATACTTTTGGCATTGTTCTTATTATTACCCATCCATCCATCCATTTTCTGAACCGCTTCTCCTCACTCGCGTCGCATGTGCGCTTGAGCCTGTCCTAGCTGAATCTGGGCGAGAGGCGGGCTACACCCTGAACTGGCCACCGGCCAATCACAGGGCCCATATAAACAAACAACATTCACACCTACGGGCACTTTAGAGTTTTCAATTAGCCTACCATGCATGTTTTGCACACTGAAAGAAAAAAAAAAAAAAACGTATATTGTCTGATCAAGATTTAGCATGTACTCGAAGCAAAATTGATGTATTTTAATACAAATAAATGGAGTGAACGATAAGCAGTACAGTGTTGTTTTGAGATACAACTTTAATTGATTCCGTGACCATGCTCTTATCTCCAAACAGTCGTACAGTTATCTCAAAACGTATTTCCACATTAAAACCCTAACCACCATTTTTCAAAACATTTAAAAAAAAAAAAAAGACAAGTAACACTATATTGTAAAATATAATCATAAAAACATAAAATAAGACAATGTCAAGATATTAGCTGGTTTTATGAAACGGAATCAAGACAAAAGTCTCACACACACTGAAGCGTGCTCATTTGCCTGCTTGTGCCTTTAAATCAATGATTCTCAACCAGTGTGTCGGGGCACATTAATGTGGCGTGATAGCTCTTCAGGTGTGCCGTGGGAAAGTATCCAATTTTACTTAATTGCTCAAACAATTATATATTTCTAAGAAATAATGTATCTTTATTCATCGATTTATGCCAGTGAGGCATAGTGGCAGACAGAACAAATGATAAATGGTCTTCTATTAGATGGCAGGAAGTTAATACAGTAACAAATGTATCCACTTTTTGTGACATTTTTGTTTGTTGGTGTGCCATGAGAATTTTCAATTGTAAAATATGTGCCTTGGCTCCATAAAGGTTGGAAATCACTGAATTAAATGCACCATCTCTCTTTCTCTCTCTGTCTCTCTCTCTCGCTCAACTCCCTCCCTCCGCTCTCTCATGCTCCTGTGAGTCTGTCTCTCTCTCTCGTCAGTTCCAAAAACTTTCGTTTTTCATGTCTTTAATTGCACTCCACAGTACGGCATTGTGTACAAACACAAAGTAACAACATTTGCACCCCGCGACATTCTATTCTTTCATAATGTTAAGCGAGCCGATCTACTTTTGTGTGACTCCTCCACATCAATGTATCACGTCTTCTGCAGACGTATCGCCTTTAACTTCTCTGGCGTAATAGATTTCTTGTCCATCGCTTCAAATTGTTTTAAACACCCGGCTGGCATTACTGTATATTATTTTTGGGTGATGTTAATTGTTAGCCCGTTTTGCTACCTGTGGTGTTTTACATCATATACTTGATGGAGGCTGTGGTTGTTTCAAATAAATAACGTGTCATTCTCTTTGTTTTATAGTTACAGTCGTTTTCAAGTACACTCCATCTTGTAGTGGCAATCTATAGCTTGAAGCCTCTTTTTTATTCACTAATTATATCAGTCGAATTGCTGCTTAGGGGTCTTCCCACCGCAGGAACCTTTGCGGGAACTTCCCTAGCTACCCTGGTAGCTTGACTTCCCCATGTGTCCCCACTGAAAAATAACTATCCCCTGGATTATTTCATTCCTCCTGGCGAGTAGGGTCTTCCGAGAGCTACCGGGAACTCTTTGAGGAGGTGGGCTGTGCTGACAAACCCTGATTGATTATGCGGAATTACGCAAGGGTAGAAATAAGAGGATTCAAATCCATTGAAAAGCAAAACTTCCAAATACCGATCTTTTCGGTTTCCCACTGAGCTGCACTTGGTGGGCAAGGAGCAGGCTGGACAAACTCAGCGCTCGCCGAGCTTACGTCGACAAGCCACGGCTGCGGACTTGGTGCCGAGAGGTCCGTCGCCACCGGGGGCTACTGCTGCCTGACTGGGTCCCGCTAAGCAGCGGAGATCTGAACCCAAGCGACCGTGTGCGTCTTCCTTGGCCAGGCCAGAGGAGATACCCTGAACTAATAAGTGCGATGGAAACACAAACCACATGGGCCACAGGAACCTTTTGCGACCAGGAACTAAAAGTTCCTGGGTTGGTTGGTGGAAAAGGGCCTCTTGTTGTCAAGTGATTGGAGCCACATGCCGCCATTTAGCGCTCGTTTCTCAAGTTTGAGCTCGCAAGTCAAAGCAAAAACTTGGCCATTCAATGGCTCTTATCTCCAAAAAACGGGTGAGTCGAGTCACTCACATCTCAAGGCACCACTGTACATCTGGGATGAAACTTTGGAACTACTGTAGATACTATACTTTGTAGATACAGTAGATAAATGGATAGATGGATGGATGGATGGACGGGCGGGCGGACAGGTGGAGAGATAGATAGATAGATAGATAGATAGATAGATAGATAGATAGATAGATAGATAGATAGATAGATAGATAGATAGATAGATAGATAGATAGATAGATAGATAGATAGGTAGGTAGGTAGGTAGGTAGGTAGGTAGGTACTGGAATACCCTGTTGCCAACTTGGAACGTATTATTCCAATCCCCATTGTTATTTATTTGAGAATTAGTTTTGCAGTGTGCACATTTTGGAGGTTGTGAAGCATTTTACTGTAGCTGAATGCATTTCTAGCAACAAATCTAGGGGAAAATAACTTGAATAACCCTGTGTATTGATAGTAGGCGTAACGGGTAAAGCACAACCTAGCACAAGTGGAAAAGAAGAGAATGAAAAGCAGCACGGGTGAAGAATACAAAACGTGAAGTCGTCATGCCCAGACGTGAGCAGCCAAGCATTTGTTGGAAGTCGAGGAAGGTTCTAGAAGGGCTCAGGTGCACTGTAGCGTTCCAGATTCAAATGTAACCTTCAACCTTTGAGGCCATCCTCCTCCTGTCACACTCCACTGGATGCTATTAAATAAAGCAGAAATGCACTGAAAAGGCGAGGAGACAGTGAAAATAGGTCAGGTGGAGAGAAGCAGGCAAGGGAGATGCGAGGGAAACAAGAGAATGTATAGTGTTAGAAAGGCAGTATGGCGGAGGAAAAGGACACTCAAGAGACAGAACACATGATGTGGAAAGGAGGGCAAGGCAGCATGGTGGATGCTAAGGAAATATGTAAATGGGAAGATAATAGAATGGAGACATGTCGACCATATAGAAAGGTTCAGTGACAAGAGATTGTTGCTTTGTAGCGTGCAAGATGGGTTTTGCCCTCTTCTTGTTTGCCTCCTTTCTTGATTCCACTCTTCACCTTTCCACTCATCCCTCTTTTACTGCTCTCGGTCGTCTTTGTTTGTGTGTGTGGATAGGCCTTAGGCTACTGCTGTCTCATGCCAACACCCAGCCATGCGTCTGCGTAAACGTGCGCGTGTGTGCGCATGTGTCAAGTCCTCATGACAACTCTTTCATCAGCGTGAAAAGATGGCTGATGCAGCCGTTACGCCAGCTCCGTGCTGGCTGCATCGGGATTACAAGGTGCATATGATGTCTGTGTCCTCCCACCCATGGTCTAATACAGGATGGCACATGGCATCCTTGTCGGTGTATGTATTTTTGCAAGACTCTCTGGGGCAATGCGTGAAGTTTCTTATAGCCAGATAGACTGTATGAAAACCAAACTCCTTTGTTAATAGATTAGGATTATCTCATGCCAGAGAGTGTGTTGCTAATCGTGTTTATTCCACTCAAGCATTCCAGCTAAATAGCTTGTCATTAGGTTAATGTGTCCACGCATGCCTAATTTGAAAAGCTTTTTCTCCCCGCATGGTTTTCAAACGGTGCCTAAAATATCCACTACTTTTCACAAAGATGGCCAGTCATGTGACAATAAAGTCAAAATGTATAAATGTAGTATACAGCTCAGTGATGTGCTAGTTTGTAATAAGGATAAGAGCTTTGTGGTCATTGCCAGTGCAACCTCAAGCTATCCACTTTCATGGTCTATATTATGGTTGCTATTATCCATCCAGCCATTGTCAACACCGCTTATCCTGGTTAGGGTCGCGGGGAACTGGAGCCTATCCCAGCTGACTTCGGGCGAAAGGCGGACTACACGCTGAACTGGTCGCCAGTCAGTCGCAGGGCACATATAGACAAAAAAAACAAAAACTAATTTTAAATCCCAAACCTCCTTCAATACGGACCAGACGGTCGACCAGCACATCTACAAAAAGATCTTGCTTGGTTCGTTCAGTCCGTGAGAAGAGGTGAGAGTTGTGACAGGAAAACTTGTGACTTCACCATGACAATAAGCCAGATCACAATGCCCTGGTCACTGATGGTGTAGTTCCCACTCAGTGACGGTGTGAATGTGAGTGCGAATGGTGGTCCGTGTCTATGTGTGCCCTGCGACTGACTGGCGACCAGTTCAGGGTGTAGTCCGCCTTTCGCCCGAAGTCAGCTGGGATAGGCTCCAGTTCCCCGCGACCCTAACCAGGATAAGCGGTGTTGACAATGGATGGATGGAATGGACAATGCCCTGAGCCTCCAACAGCTCCTGGCCGAGAAGAACAACGTGGAGCAACCTCCCTCCTCACCCAACCTTTCCTCTTTCCCAAGCTCAAGGCGGTTATGATGGGCATCCGTTTTGAAGATGCGGATGACATCAAGATAGCCGTGCAGCGGAGGACCCCGGAAGATTCCTTCTAGGACTGCGGGAAGGCGTAGAAGAGAAGGCTGGAAATGTGTGTTAGACTCCAGGGCGTTTACTTCGAAGGGGAAGACAAGATTTTTGTAGTTTATATCTCTTGTGGCACCAGTCCTGGAACAAGAGCTCTAATGTCAGAAACTGCTGTTGTTTTACCCCCTAAAACAGATGTCTAAATTATGTATTTGTGGATACACCAAGCAGATTTGCAGTGGTCACATAAGCCCTCAGCCTAACAATTACTCCAGCACCTAAAACTGGACTGTAAAGGTTGACTTGTACTTGTACAAACACTGCTGTACACCAAAGATTGCTCAATTTGACAATAGAAATGCAGTTATAACATGAAAAAATCTGTTAAGTACACAATGGCTTAGCCTCTTAAGCATCTGAGCGTCTGGGGTTATTTAACCATTTCATAGGCATTCCAAAGTAAATATCAGTTAGTTAACTATGTATTAACTGTGTATTAATATACAATATAAAGGATTGCGTGCCCAACACTTCGTCACAAATCGTATATTTTTCCTCTGCTGTTAAGCGGCTTAAAAGTAAAACATGCTTTAGGGTAAGCCCGGGCCAACATCAACGCTATATGTCTTTGCTATTGGCTTAAAACTAATACGTCTTCTATCAAACATCTTTTATTTCCAAAGGGATTTCATGTAATCTGGGACAATGTAATGATTTCAGGTGGCATTTTTTTGCATTGGTCACAGACCAAAACTGGATGACACACTTTTTTTTATCTCTAACTGAAAGCATGAATTTGCTCCATTACCACGAATCATTAAAAATAAATAACTAAATCACAATATGACCCGTTTTATGGATTTTGTGAGTTATTGGATGTTACTCGTTTCTTTTCACTGACTAAAAAGTGGAACAGACAGCGCACGGCTCCTGAAGAAAACTACTAAACAGCCAACTGATACTGCGTACATACATTTTATGAGCAAATTTCATGGAACACTGTGGCAGCTGCGACCTTGCTACACACAGCGAGACACTCCTAACTGATTCACAGACAGACCTATGCTAGAGCTACTGTCCTGCATATGCGGCCACGACGTTGCCCATGCTGCACGTTACATTTCTACAAGAAGAGCTATTTTCAATGAAGCACTATTTGTGGGTTGCATTTTCAACCAGCTTTCGCTGCAATGCAAACATTTGTGTTTGGAAAATGAATCAAAGGGCTTTCCTTACACATCTATCATTTCAACCTTCATCAATGTTGACATCAGTGTCTAGATGTCCATGACTATCAGATAGCGTGACTGTCCTTCAGCCCGACCCATGGCATGTTAGCTGTGAAATAATAGTAAAAGAGTCGCATGTTCCCTTGTTTTCTAGGACTGATGCCAGTGCCCGAGGTGTTGTCTGACACTGCCAGCGCTGCCACCATGATGAGCCCCGTCCTCAATGCCTCCAACGGGGATGGATCAGAGTCAGAAACCACCTCCGCCATCTTGGCCTCTGTCAAGGAACAGGTATGATGTGTGCATCCGTGCAACATAAAAAGGAGGTTGTGATTGTTGATGAAATTTAATTAAGCAAACTAAAGACTTCAACATGCATATCTAGGTTAGAAAAGTGACTAATTATTGATGAGCCATTGTCACAAATACCATGGAGTTTAGGAAGAAACCCTTGGTTTGCGGCCAGAAAGTGTAGTTTAGAAAATGCCATAATGTGGTTGGATTCATCTTTTTTGTTTTTGATGATTTTTTTCTTTGTCTTTTTCTTTCCAGTTTTAACATATTGTGAAGCAATTGAACTACATTATATCTCCTTCCATAACACAACGTCCCAACTTCATTGGAACTGGGGTGTAGATCAAAGTCTGTACTTCCCTGAAAGTGAAAAGCTTCCCCTTCAAGAGTAGTGAGAATGAAGTTGCTTCACCTCTACTCCATTAACAACCTGGCAATAGCCATCATTCTTCCAGGCGACAGGCTTTTACACTCACTTCGTTTCGCTCCACAAGCTACTGAGCACGTACATCATTTTTTTTTTTTTTTTTTTTTTAAGGGAACTTACTGGAGTGCCCTCCATTCTGAACTTTCATACCACGTTTGGCAGCTCGCACATTCGTCTCCTGTTAGCCATGCACCCCTAAACAGCTTGTCTTTCACAATCGCTCAGCCAATATAACCTGCTGAAATAACTTGAAGGCACATAGGCACTAAATTCAAATGTGTATCTGCAATCTCATGCTTACTGCTTAAGCTATCTGTTATGAAGGCAGTGCTGTGTGTAGTGTGCCAGCCTTGAAAGAGCTGCTTTACAATGGGAGATGCTTCATTTTGATATATTGTCTTTTTGATGCCAGATGAAGTGAAAGCTCCCCTGAGTATTGACAGACTAATGTTCGCCTGCTGTTTGTAAATCTTCATTTTAGGCTTCATAGACTATGTGTTGACCAACATGGTTTAAAGTAAGTCAAATATTTCACACGAAAAGTGCACAAGGCTGTGACAATGTTTCCGGTAGCAATATCCTGACACGCCAAATACAATGTCAAACTGGCATATTCGATTATTATCATGACAGACACTATATTTTTGGAGACATGACATGCACTAGATATGTTTACTTTAGCACAAGTATGAATTTTCTGTAATAACACAGTTATCTTTCTCTGGCTTAGGTTGCTCCTGCTTTTGTTGTTGTTGTTGTTGTTGTTGCTGTGTGTAAAAACAGTGACCAGTGAAGACCCAACCCATTAAAGTATATTACATTATTATTAGTGTTGCATCCATTACATTTTGTCTTTAAGAGGGTCTTCCGTCTTCCACACCTCAAATTAATTTGAAACCTATAACCTATAAATCTTTTCGAGAGCCGATACAGTAAAACACAATTGAAAATAATTGGTGCTTTATACAAGGTGACAAGCCTTGCAAAGTTGGCTTCACACATCAAAGAAATGTTAACATTCTTAACAAAGAGCTTGAAAATAAGCACAGTAAGTCAGAGGTGGTCAGGATGGTACAACAATATTATGGGCCATTTTGAAGCTGTTATTTTGTTTTCAAATGACGTCTTTTGCTTCCATATGATTATGACTGAAATCCCTTTGTTATTTAGAATGAGATTTATAGCTGTAACACAAAGGACACTTCAGTGATATTTTCTCTCTCCTCTCATGGCTGCTCTCCTCATTTGTTTGTTATGACGAATTAAAATGTGTTTATTAGAGGGGCGAACTCATGAAATTTCCAAGTATAGTACTCGTCAAAGTTCATCACGTAATTAGATTTTCATAAGAAAATGGTTTGAACGTCTATGGCTATGCAATATTCATTGTTTTAGTACTTATTCAAGCGGCATGCACAGAAGGCATAAAGGATGGGGGAGTCAAGTGAAGGATTTGATGGCAAAATGTAATGTAATGTAATAACAATGTAGTATCATCCATTAGTAGGTGAACTGACGACAGAGCATAACAGAAAAAAACTGAATGTCTGAAAAACTATGTCTTGACACCTCATTCTCTTAAAAGTCACAAGACCGCAACATTAGGGGCACCTGCATAATCAAATGAGATATTGTAAAATAAGAAGGGTTTTCCAAAACAAAGATATGACTGACCCTGGTATGAATTTAATGATGCGCGTATGTTTATCATTATCTACTGTATGTAGTATGCTATGATATAAGACCACATTGATTTTCATTGGGCGGTTGAGTAGCAATGCCACAATGCATATTTGTTACAATAAAGTGAATAACTTGACTATTTTCGTACTCACGTTCTATTATTTCTGTTCTGAGGACGTAAGTTTAACACGTGGTGTAATCGTTGCATTTCCCTCATGCTGAAAGTTGAATCCAGCACTTAAACTTAAACACTCAAGTGATTTGCAGTACGCCGAGCAGACGGTTGACACTGCAAAGAAAAATATATCTTCCTTTATATTTCATGAGTCCTCGTCTAATGGAAGATGATGATTATTTCATTTGAGGCAATGAAGAAAGAGAACGAAGAGAATTTCATGAAACTATGTCTCAAGATGACTGAAATTGAAATGATGGATGTATTCGGATGTTTTACTTTGTAATCCAGCACATCACACTTTGTTACATTCAATGTCTCACGGCATATGTGAAAGAACCTGTTATGTCTTTGGGGGGACTGGCTAGTTCCAGGTTCAAAAAGCATATATTACTATGTATGATATATCAGCCTCTGCTTCTTTAATTTGGACCCAGTTCCAGATGACTGTTGAGGATGAATATTTACCCTCACATCATAACTTAATCTTTACATTGTGCTCCAAACCTGTTCTGGCATGGTTGCAGAAGGGATGTGTGTGAGGTGGGGGTGGGTGGGGTGGGTGGTGGGTCAATTGTTATACAGATTGTTAAAGGGAAGGAATTAAAACACAGTCCTCTGAAAACAAGACAAATCTGTCTGGTTGGGATGAAAATTTAAGTACCTCTGGGATCAAGAGAACACTAAATCTCCTCGAATCTGTCCTCCCCCTTGCTGCTCGCAAGTTTTCCTCTCCTTTTATTCAATGTCGCTCCAATATCAGTCCCTGCGCGCTATCCCGGTCCCCCTTCTCCTGTTGGCTTGTTTCCCTTCGCCTCAGGGACAACTTGGTCATTGAGTCGATGTACCAAATAATTTTACAGCCCGAAACAGAGGCTCGGACAGCATCGATCTCAGCTACATACCCAGTGTGACATTTGTTTTTTTCATCAAACTGACACCCCCTCTTTCCTAAACAACGAAATGCCAGGCAGACATGCAAGGAGAGGGAGGGACAGATACAGCTTAGATGCACATGCACAGCACCTTTCCTCTGCATGCAGCCTAGCCCTGTCGAACAGCCATTTCGTTTATTTTGCTAATTGCTTAAATGGCGGAGAGGCTGTCCCTGCAAGCTAGTGGCTGTAACTCTTTCTGTCTTCCTTCAATAATAAGTTCGGTCTGCACCACCGTATTAAGTAATGCAGTCAGTTGACAAGCTCTTGATTGTAGACCCTGTTCATTAACACATTTTAATTGTGTGCCTGCTTTACTTGCTTAATTGCTTACCAAGCTGTGATCCAAATCAAATATGTACGCCAAAGAACTTACAATCTTACTGTGAAGACGATACATGAAGATCACACCGTTAAACCTCTTGAATGGCTAAAACCATGGCTATTATTATAGTGCAGTGAGTAGAAATTTTGCTCCAACGCGTACTATAATTTACATTATCACTGGCAAGTTTCCCAAAACAGGATCTGTTCTTGACAAACCAGGAATCAGTAGGCCTGCAACTATTACCAGTGATGACAACACTGAACTCTCAGGGCAGGTGTTTGCGCAAAGCCAGAGAAAGTCAATATATATCCAGAGGGCTGCACTGGAATTCAGCATGAAGCAAAGTTTAATTCACATTCTTTGGATGCTTCGGCGAGTGATAGAGTGATTTAAGGTTGCTCAAAGGCTTCAAGTGGAAGATGATACTCAACGATAATCAACCCGAAATTGGTAAAGTATAGGTACATTAGAAACTTCGTTCAGCCTAGTAACAGTGGGGCGGAAGTGCGGAATTCCTCGCTCACAGACACGTTCTTCGAGAAAAAAAAACAAAAAAAAAACATAACTAAAGAGTCATTCATTCATTCATCTTCTGTTCGGCTTTTCCTCACTAGGGTTGCGGGCGTGTTCGAGCCTATCCCAACTATCTTCGGGCGTGAGGCGGCGTACACCCTGCACTGGTCGCCAGCCAATTGCAGGAACTGAAGATTTACTTGCTTAATTTGATACTTGATGGGTGGGCAGGCACAACTATTTGTATCAATATTAAAGTCAATTTTACACAATGTCTTCTGTAAATTAGATATAGAGTACAAATTCAAAGTGCTGTGAAAGTGCATGTTGCTCTATTATTATCATGATCAGCGTCACCTGATTTAAATTACATTTTGAGCTATATTCCAAAATAAAATAATGAAACATGCCGCGGCATGTTTATAAACACGATCTGACACGTTGCAGTCCAATGCACTCGAGCTTGAACTCTCATGAATATAATAATAAACCTGAACCACTTAGTTTGACAGACATTGGGCATATTAGGTACATGTGGTTTGTTCATATATATATATACACACACACACACGCTGGGCAGATACCAATTTGAATAAATATATGACTACAGGCTTGCCCGCACTTTGCATGAGCCTCATGTATCTGCTGGCGAGACGTGATTGGTTTATTTGGTGTGGGTGAAGAGGTGAACAGGACACGTCACACAAACAAACAAAAAGAAGCCAGTATTTTTAATCTGACTCAGTAGGAGATGCAGCAATCTTCTCAGGAGCAACTGCCCCCTGTTGGGAAGGCAATGGGTTCTAATTACCAGGCTTACTGCATCATGGTAAGGGATGTTTTTTTTTTGGCATGATTGCATTTTACTTGAAGCGCTGTTGTGTTTTGACTCACATTCCTCTTTAATACTTTGGCACACATCAAATTGCCTTTTTTTATTTTCATTCTGGACAAAGTAAATTGTTGAAATGTAAAATTATCCACGTTCTAGCTTACCACCTGTAGCCGGCTTAGAAAGAGAGTCAACACATGTTGCTACACATCTTGCTTTGTGGACAAATTATATGTACTGTAATATTATTTAGTGGAAAAATCCAAGTCCTTGCAACATAGTGGGTACGGAAAGTATTCAGACACCCTTAAGTTTTGCACTCTTTGTTATATTACGTCACTGATGGTGGAGTGGTACACTCACCTGACTTCGGACTTTGGTTTTCTCCGGGTACTCCTGTTTCCTCCCACATCCCAAAAACATGCATGGTCTGTTGATTGAAGACTCCAAATTGCCCGTAGGTGTGAATGTGAGTGCGAATGGTAGTTTGTTTATATGTGCCCTGCGAGTGACTGGCGACCAGTTCAGGGTGTAACCCGCCTCTCGCCCGAATATAGCTGGGATAGCTGAAGGACTCCAAGATGGTGAGAAATAAGATTCTCTGGTCTGATGAGACCAAGATAGAACTTTTTGGCCTTAAATCTAAGAGGTATCTTTGGAGAAAACCAGGCACTGCTCATCACCGGTCCAATATAGTCCCAACAGTGAAGCATGGTGGTGGCAGCATCACACTGTGAGGGTGTTTTTCAGTTGCAGCGACAGGACGACTGGTTGAAATCGAAGAAAAGATTAATGCGCCCAAGTACAGGGATATCCTGGATGAAAACCTTCTCCAGAGTGTTGAGGACCTCAGACTGGGCCAAAGGTTCACCTTCCAGCAAGAGAATGACCCTAAGCACACAGCTCAAATAACGAAGGAGTGGCTTCAGATCAACTCCGTGACTGTTCTTGAATGGCCCAGCCAGAGCCCTGACTTAAACCCAATTGAGCATCTCTGGAGTGATCTGAAAATGGCTGTCCACCAATGTTCACTATCCAACCTGACAGAACTGGAGAGGACCTGCAAGGAGGAATGGCAGAGGATCCCAAAATCCAGGTGTGAAAATCTTGTTGCATCATTCCCAAAAAGACTCACGGCTGTGTTAGCTCAAAAGGATGCTTCTACTTAATACTGAGCAAAGGGTCTGAATACTTATGGCTGTGTAATATTTCAGTTTTTCTTTTTTAATAACTCTGCAGAAATTGCAACGATTCCATTTGTTTTCTGTCAATATGGGGTGTTGTGTGTACATTAATGTGGAAAAAAATTAACTTAAAGGTTTTTAGTAAATGGCTGCAATATAAGAAAGAGCGATAAATTCAAGTGGATCTGAATACTTTCCGTACCCACTGTATATCAATTTGAGCTCTTAATCAAATACAGTGTGATGGTTTGTTTTGGAAAATATGGTGTGACTGACAAATAACTGGATTTACAGTGATCTTTGAGAATATCCATCCATCCATCCATTTTCTGAGCCGCTTATCCCCACAAGGGTTCGCGGGAGTGCTGGAGCCTATCCCAGCTGTCATCGGGCAGGAGGCGGGGTACGTCCTGAACTGGTTGCCAGGCAATCGCAGGGCACACATAATCAAACAACCATTCGCACTCACATTCACACCTATGGGCAATTTAGAGACTTCAGTTAATCTACAATGCATGTTTTTGGTGGGAGGAGACCGGAGTACCCAAAGAAAACCCACGCAGGCACGGGGAGAACATGCAAAATCCACACAGGCAGGAGTGTGTGTGTGTGTGTGTGTGTGTGTGTGTGTGTGTGTGTGTGTGTGTGTGAGTGTCCATGGCCCCCATGGAGGGAGGGAGTGATAGGTATTGAACCCCGGTCCTCAGAACTGTGAGGCAGATGCTCTAATCTTTGCAAATATCTAAGTGTAAATGATGTAGTTTTTAAATTAAAATAGAGGAAAAAAAGGTTTTGGCTGTTTCTTTTTCGAAAAATTTCAAATGTATGCATCTCAAAAAGAATACGACCTCTTTGTAATTTCCACCTAAATGCTGAAAGCGCTAGTCTGTGAAAATGGAGGACATGTGACAAGTGTTCAGACTCACTGCTCCATTACAGTATTGTTGCATTTCTCTTTTCTGCTTATAACAATCATACATGAGCTGTTTATTTAAAAAGTGACAGTGCCAATTTCTGGCCTGGCATAAATATTAGATAATTTCTGCAGATCAGTGTAAATCAAGGGTCGATTGATTGTCGTCGGTATGCAAAATCTTATGAAAATGCAAAGAAAAAGTTTGTTTTTACTAGTGCATTGCAATCTTAAACAGAGACTATTCAGTGTTCAAACTCCTAGCAAGATTTCAATGTAGCTCGACCTTCAATCCCCGCCCCCGCCAACGTCTCTGCCTAAAGAAATGTCCCCAGCTCACTTAGAAAAAAAAAAGAAATAATCCAGAATGGTGCCGTGCGTCACTTTCGTCTGGCTGCCACAGAATGCGCCTCGGTTGCTCACCAGTGCGCAACGTATTGCCAAACACAAAATGTTCCCAGTCTTTGGAATGTACAATCAATTAAAAAATATAGAAGAGGAGATCGACTTATACTTTACCGTGCACTCAGCTTGAGCGCACGTTTACCGGGCACTCAATGTAAGTGCTTTAGAAATAGTAGACATATTTTTGGTCATGCCTCTTGTCTCTACAGTCTCTGATTGGCTATTCTTTTTACACCGTGCCCAGTTGTAAAACAATAATAAAGATTAAATTAGTGGCATAAAATGGGGCCAGAGAGGATTGATATTTCAAAAGATCATTTTAATAATATTTTATTTTCAGGACATACCAACAGCGTTGAAATCCAGGCATATAAATGTGTGTAGTTACGAGGGCACCTTTCTCCTGCAGTTTGCAGGTTCCATCCGGCCTCACCGTCTTCCTCAAGTCCCTCCTTCCTCACTTATCAGTGGAAGAGTAGTGTACATACTGTTTGCGATATGTGTGTGTGTGTGAGAGAGAGAGAGAGAGAGAGAGAGAGAGAGAGAGAGAGAGAGAGAGAGAGAGAGAGTGAGCAGTGGGCTTTTTTGCAGGGTGGACCAGTGGGAGGGCCCATTGTGATGCAACGTTGCATGAATAATGCCACTGGGCTTCTAAATGCTCCGTTGCCATGGGGACCATTGTGCCTCGCTGAACACTGTGCATGCGTGTGTGTGTGTGTGTGTGTGTGTGTGTGTGTGTGTGTCCATGGCCCCCATGGAGGGAGTGATAAAGAGACATGGAGAAAGCCAAAAGAAGGCTCAAGTGACACTTGTAGTCTGTCTCTCCCCCTCTCTCCATCGCATTTTGGCTCTCTGCCTCCTTCTTACTGGCTCTGTCTCGACCCAAGACAGATGAGTACTTGGATGTAGTCGAGGAAATGGTTTTTGGCCAGCGGGTATCAAAGAGAAACGCGATACTGAAGCCTGCTCTGTGAAGTATGGTCCATGTGAAGGTATGTGGACTCACTCACTCCCCTTCTCGCTCATGGCTTTACGTTCTAACTTTTCTGAACGATTTCCCTTTGAAATTTTCACGGTGTTCCCGCAGCCTGCAGTAACAGGTGTCTGCATGTCGGGCCTTCGTTTGGAGGCAGTGGTGATTGAAGAGGAAGGGAGCAAAGGGGGGAGCAAGTGCCTTTTGTTTGGGGGTTTTCAAAAAGCCTTCCAACAGAATTCTCGCCATCCACGCAGTTAGTCATCTCAATTTAACCTTTCAGTAGCCCGGTGCTCTCCACTGTCGACGCACCAAACGAACCGAAACCTTTTACATTTTCTTTCATCGGCCGTGGTGTTGTTTCAGTGAAGTAGGTGCTTTTTTTTTTTATTTAAAAAAAAAAAAATCAACTAATGAGGGTGGTTATGAGTGTGAGATCACAGAGGAAGCTGTTTTCTTTCATGCAGTAGTTTGTAAGATGTAAATAGGGCGCAAGCTGTGGATTGTGAGTTTTAACTGCATGTGATGGAATGTCATATAACTTTCTAGCACCTTTTGAATCTGTGGTGGGTTCATCTTTCCACCCGCTTAAAAGCTACTGCTTGAATCTGCCTTTTAGAGAAAAAAAAAAACCCTTTGTGATAATTACTGCATGACAATTGATTTCCTAAATTTGATGACAGCAGATTTTACTTATTTTTTAAAAAAGTTTTATCAGTTGAGTAGATGTTTTGCAGTGTTCTGTCAACACATTCATGTGTCATGATGTTAAAGTTATTTCGAGGGAAGAGGCATTTGAGCAACTCCACCAGCATGTGTATGCCAATCTCTCTCTGTGTGTGTGTGTGTGTGTGTGTGTGTGTGTGTGTGCATGGTACTACATGTTATCATCAAGTCTGCTGTGCACTCATAACATTTTCCTCTGTGTAAAAGCACATACAGTAGTTGACATGATGTTATTGTCCTGCAATGTTCCTCAAGGGCAACTTCCTACGAAATTAGCGTTGTTGGCAAACACCCTTCTCCTGTTTGCACTGCATGGAAAATGTGTTTATATACTGTATGAATGCGAATGTATCTTTTAAATGAGTATGTATGCTGGCATGTGTGTGTAGTTGCTACTCAAAATAACAAGATGGACAATTACAGAGGAACTGGGCCATGGATGTGTTACATTATTTACTCCAGCAATAATTTATTCTAATAATATTTTATCAATATGGAAGAGGGACTAAAGCTGCCTCGGGTGCGTAAGCACCAATAGATTGAGATTCATCATCTTCTCTCTCTGATGAAGGAGCAAAATTATAATGGCTGCCCATTGTGTGTTATTTTAGCCATACAGTATGCATATGTATTAGTCCAGGACTATATGAATAATTATTATACAGGGTCTCCATCAAATTTCATAGGAAGAAACTAACTAAAGAAAATTAAAAAAAAAATTTATTTATATAATATGCTGTACATGACCATTGTTTTGAAAACACCTTTTAACGTGTGTTCCTCACTAATGGAGAGGTAAATCAGTAAAACATACATGATTGGAATAATGTTAAACCTTATTGGATGAGTCCAACCACGATGCAAGTTGCTAGTAAATTGAATAAAATCTTAAATATAGTATTATAACATGTTGAAAGTTCTTCGGCACTGGAGAACACACATTGAAATGTGTTTTCAAAACAATGGTATTCATTTAGAGCATATCCTATACATGAAAATGTCTTTCAGAAATGTAACAAACAATACATTATTACTGTATGATACATATACATAGGCATTGCTTCACACAAAGTCTCACTCTCTTACTGCATAAGGATTGGAGGTGTGCCCCTCCGCACTCATCTTTTTTCTCTCTCTCTCTCTCTCTCTCTCTCAGTTTTGTGCACGTCACATCACACGACTCGCAGCGTTTCCGGTTCTATGGTCCTTGTGTCAAAATAAAAGCATGAGTTTCAAAATATGTTCCAAATATGAAATATGAGTTTCAAAATATGATTTGAACCCAGGTCCTCAAAACTGTGAGGCAGATGTGCTAACCAGTCGTGCCACCCTAATATGCAATATTTTACAGAAAATGCATTTGTTCATTCATTCAAATGAATTCTGCAATCATGGAATTATTTTAGTCTCATCTTTATCGTAACTATTTGAATTGCAAGTGACATCATACATTCAGAAATCCACTGCAAGCAATCCGGAGTGTTAGAGAGAGAGAGAGAGACTCCAGAGTTAATTCAGTGCACATGACTCACGTTGCATATTCAACTCAGACAGTACTGTGAACACATCGGAATGAGTCTCTTGATCTAAAAACAGAGTCTTAGCGTTCCACTCGTGTGACTGATTCGGTCCTGGAAATGTGCTCTGTTTCGAAAGTAGCTTTTACGAAGCATCTTCGCCCCATTTTGTACGACGGAATGCTGATTTCAAACTAGTTTACGGGGACCCTCTTGCCTAGAGCTGCACAATTATGGCCAAAATAATAATCGCGATTATTTTTGATCAATATTGTAATCAGAAATATTAATCACAATTATTCTTCATGTTAGGGAAAATAATTTTTATTGTATTACTTTTATATTGTTATTGTACAAATCTTTCACAAACAATCATATATACATATTACTGAATTCAAAACCTGAAGTCAAGGGAGCCGCTACAAAGTTTGTCGTCTTTCTGTTACTCGCCGCCTCACCGCCAACGTGCTGAGAGGGCCAACTTCAAAATAAAAGCATCATATATTACTACGTTCGTCATCAATGCCATTTTGATCTTTTCTTTTCTTTTTTTTTGGCACCGGAGCACAGTGCCGAATGAAGCCTTTACCTTGCGTTCGCCCCCTGGTGGCTGGCTGACTAGACTGCGTGCACTGCTGCAAATGAAGCAGGTGCTGCTGTGCCCGCATTTTAAATGTCAACAAATCGCAGACAATCAGGCTTATTTAATCATGGCAGACAAAATCGCGATCAGTTTTTGCAGACGCATCTAGGAATGTGTAGAAAAAATAGCATGTGGAGATCACATAATGGATGGATGGATGATTACAAGACTCTTCTATCGAATATTACGGTATGAGTGGAATGTCCAGACGGCAGAATCCATTTCACAACTATTAAAAATGTGTGCTGGACGATGGATCCTAAATGATATTACGCGCGAGTGTAAATTTTGACAAACAATTTTGACACACTCCTCATCTCTCTCTTTCACTCCAGGAGTTGCAGTTTGAGCGTCTCACTAGGGAACTGGAAGCCGAACGACAGATTGTTGCCAGTCAGCTGGAGAGATGCAAGCTGGGCTCTGAGGCTGGAAGCATGACAAGCATCAGGTGTGTGCGCAATGTGTGTGTGTGTGTGTGTGTGAGCGTGTGTTTGTGTGCGCGCGTGCACGTGTGTCAAATCCATCAGATTCTCTTCTATGAACATGCTTGTGTATGCTTGTGCTTTTGCAGGTGACTAAATCTCCTGCGAGTTATATTAAAGCAACCCTGTTAGATTCGTGCCCGGAATTAATCTCTATAAAATCACACTTGTCATGGTCATATGCGAGCAACTTTACAATTCGGCGAGGCACACGTCACAAACTTTGACATGAATATAGGGCGATGAAGAAATAGGATATCTGTATATGCGAGCAACTTTACAATTCGGCGAGGCACACGTCACAAACTTTGACATGAATATAGGGCGATGAAGAAATAGGATATCTGTGGCCTTCCCTGCCTCTCAAAAATGGATCAATCAATATAGTATAGGCTACAAACGAGTATTATTTTTTTTTTAACCAGATTTTCAATTGTAATTAATTTCCTGGATTTGTATTGGAACGAACACCATGTCAGTTGGCAGCCTGTTCTCATCTCATTAACATCCTTTTTCAGGTTATTACTATGTGAATTTTATGACATAGGGCAAGGCAAATAGCTAACTACTTTGAATGAATGTCAAAATAAGTTTTTGTATGTCACTGATGGTGTCATTACTTGGCTGACTTCAGTGCAGCAATTGTGGGTTCAGTTCCCACTCAGTGTCAGTGTGAATGTGAAAAATGTGAAAGGTCGCCCAGTTCTAAATCCTGAATAGTGATGTTGAAAATGGATGGAACACTCTCTATCACATAATTAGTGCTTATCCTTCCATGTGATTCCATTATGAAAATATTTCACGATGATTTCAGATGTGGAATAGTGTATCATCTATTTTTTTTTCTTCTCACAAAAAAACTGGTGGGGCCATAATAAATTATTTCAAGCCGGTGGTCTAAGCTAAAGGAACCACTGTGTTGCATATCGTATGGCTTGCGCCATTTTATTGCAGTAGTTCCCAACCTTTTTTTTTTTTTTTTTTTTAAATGGCGGGCATCACTACAAAACCTTTGAAATCTTCTATTATCCCCAACAGATATTTAATTTGGACTACATTTGAATCCACCTGCCGTGTATGCTCATCTTAATCGAAATAAATAATGATTACAATGCAATGATGTATTTTATTTAAAGGTGCCCCTCAGAGCGTGCAAGGACACTGTTCCACCAATCAAATGATAAAATCAGGGTAGAAAAACACAAGAAACACAAACCGGTCACGATCCACACACACACAACACAAGCAGATGCCTATTGGGCATCCCCTCCTTGAGTGACAGGAACAATAACCCACCAGATATGGTATGAACAGGCGATTTTCGGAGCTAACCATTCCTCACACTTATGGTCCTGGCAACGTAGTCGGCAGAAAGGGTTATGGGTACCCACGATTTATTGTGGTAATGTTTTAAACTACAGACTTGTAGTTGGAGAAAATCAAGGTAAATGTTGCTTTTGTTGCATTTGTTCCTGTCGATATTGTTATGAGTGTGTGCATTAGCTATTCATTGGGCTAAGGTTGGTATTTGTAAATATTTCCAGTCATGTCATTCGTACCCTCAACCAATTGGGTTATTTACCAAATATATGCATTGCATATACTAAGTAAGGTTTCTTCTTCTGAAAGCGTGTGATATCTCCGTTGCTGGAAAGGAGCTGTGAGAGAAGGAAGGTGGTACATGTATTTGATTGACAGGCGAGGCAGGATTTTCAGAGCTCTTCGCGACACGCCCACACGCCTGGAAGAACGCCTCAATTCTTGGGCCATTTGAAGCCTGATTTCACGTACTTTGTAATTTTTTTTAGTTCATTCATTCATTGTCAGGCTTGTTAACAAGACTTTTCTCTGTGATATGAGAAATTGACATAAAAAAAAAATCTCCTCCAATTTGGTTGTACTTTGTCCGGTGTGTACTGGGATGGCCTCCGGCATACCCGTGAACCTGAACAGGATCAGCGGTAAAAAAAATAAATGGATGATTGAGCATTGAATTGAAGGTTAATAATCCCTTTTAAAAGTGAAATTAAACTTCCCTCTTTGTGCAACTCATTCATTAATTTTCCGTAACCGGAAAACCCACACAGACACGGGGAGAACATGCAAACAAAAAAGGTGCAGACAGAATCATAACAATCCTAAGAACACAAATGGCCTATTGCTATTGCTATACACATAATGTGACTTGGGGAGAAAATATGATGATATTAATCGGACATAAGAATATAGTCTATAAAGTCCATTACTGGTGCAATGAAGAAAAACTTTTACCTCACCATTAGGCTCTCAGGCAGCATGAGTTAATCAGCCTCTTTGCAGTTTTCATTGGAGACCACTGTGTTCTTTCAAGGCCACACTGAATATTCCACACATTCCAAGTCTTTCTAACAATAGTACATAGTTGGAACTTCTCAACCTCGCACCTTTCCCTGCCAGAGAGGTGACATTCCACGTCCCTATAGCCAGCTTCTGTAGCCGGGGATCGGACCACCAAGGTCCCCGCCTTCGGCTGCCACCCAGCTAACTACACACCGACCCCCTTGGCCTCTCCCACAGGTGGTGAGCTCATTGGAAGGGGACCCATGTAGCCTCTTCGGGCTCTGCCCAGTCAGGCCCCATGGGCGTAGGCCCGGCCACCAAGTGGCTTCGAGCCCCGCCTCCTGGCCTGGCTGCAGTTGGGGGCCCCGTTGACCCACATCCAGGCTAAGGAAACCTCGTTCCATTTTTTTTCATCATCATAAGGGCTCTAAATATGACTTAATGCAGCCAATTCAATAAATGTTGTTTTCCAGTTATTTACAATCTGTGATTGGTAATCTCTGGCATAGAGTATGGTGATAGAGTGGTTGTCATTCAAAGGTTGCAGGTTTGAACTCCAACTCAATTTTGTTTTTGTCAAATTATCCTTGAGCAAGACGGAATCCTTAGTTGCTGCTGGTGCTGTGTCATCAGTGTGTTAATGAGCTATTACATTCCTATCATGACTATATATTCAATTAGTCTTTGGGTGACTGGTTGAATGAGGTGACAGTCCAAAAGCGCTTTTGAGTACTTTTGAAGGTAGACAAGTGAAACCGTTTTGATTGTCAACCACCATTTTGTTCAAAGGCTTGTAATCAATTTGCTCATTGAAAATAATGTAACGTAATCTGTTCTAGGATGGGTAGGCGGCACAGTAGCCAAGTGGTTAGCACAGCTGACTCACAGTTCTGAGGTTGGAAGTTCAAATCTGGGCTTTGGCTTCCTTTGTGCAGTTTTCATGTTCTCCCTGTGCTTTAGAGGGGTTTCGCCATGTACTCAAGCTTTCTTACACATTCCCAAAACATGTATGTTCGTTTTATTGAGTGAGTTTAAATGTTTTTGTTTTGTTTGTTTATGTGTCCTGTGGCTGCCAACTGACTCTCTGTAGCACTCTCTCAAAAGCTGAATCTAAACTATGAGTACATATGTATGAAAGACAAATAAACTACCATATTCTTTTTCAGAAGCAATTCCCCCAAGAACTGCCTCTTATTTGTGGAGGCACGCGCCTACAGGTTACTTAATACTGAAATGTGAAAACTTGATTGAAGGCAATCTCCCCAGGAAACAAAAAAGATGGGTCCATGCGGTCGAATCAAACTAAAAAAGTGACTATGAATGAGTGTCAAGTGCTGCTGAGCAAGTGTGGGAGGTTCTGCAGTTCCGCTTTGTGGTGCACGATAAAGACTTTCAGAGGTGCTAATGAGTCCTTCGGCTCTGCTTTTGTTTCCAGCCTTAATCAGTCACCACAGGTCACACATTCTCTACCGCAGCATCTGCTGCTGTTTTGTCACTTCAAAAAGCACAAACACTCAGTGTGTGTATGTGTATGAGAACGTGTATCAGTTCATCACACAAGAAACATGAAAAAATTGGCTGCTAATTTAAGATAATGGAACATTCCACCATGTATGCTAAAATGATTGCACCTTTGCTCGTGTAACAGTGAGTGTATCTGATTTGGTGAGTGTTTACCCCTACCAGCCATCCATTTTTTATTTTTATTTTATTTTTTTTATGTGTTAGTTACTATGAGCAAATCTGTGAAGTTTTGAATAGTAAATAGACTTAGTTTGACTTTCAGCAGCCTTAACAAAACCAAATGTTTTTTGGCAGCTTTGATAATCTTTTAAAGTACAATGAATGTAATGCATATTATATTTTACTGTGTCTCTGTGGGGACTGCGTCTCTGTGAAGTCTGCGCACATACAGTACGTTTGCCCAACTTCGAGTAACATAACATTGCACTTCTCCAAATTGGCGTTTTGGTATTTCCCAGTACTAGTTTTCTGGCTTGCCACAATAGTAAGAAATAATGGTGAGTTATCAGATTATATTAGTTTTTCGACATTTCTTGCAACCAGCCCTGGGGCAGTTAGTAAAAGAGATTATTAGTATTAACCAAAGGACACGACCCTACTGGGTGGCGCAAGTTCTGAGTAGAATATTGCACAAGTTCTACTGAGAGACACACACACACACACACACGCACACGCGCACACACGCACACCCTCTCCTGTGGCAGTCTGCTTCTTTTGGCTGTGTGTATATGCAACATTTGTCTGGTAATTGGTGGCACAGTCAGACTGCATGCTTGTCTGACTGCTGAGCAGCGTGTGTGCTTGCAAGTGTGTGTGTGTGTGTGTGTGTGTGCAAGCACTGGCTGTAAATGCAGCATTCGTCTGGTGAGAAAATGTGACCCATCTTGCGAGGCCATTACCCAGAAGCTGTCAGGGAGCTTTGACTGCCAGTTTACACTTAGCAAAGTGGGTTTCCCTCGGTGTTTACTTGATACACACGTACAAAGAACAGTATTGCAGATGCCACGTCACATACAATTTTGGGCAGAGCGGGTTTGGTGGGTGAGAATCACCTGTAGCTGTCATGGACTAAACAAAGGACAGGACACAAATGCACGACCTCTAACCATATCCATAAAGGAAAGTTACAAAAGAGTAGTAACTAGGCTAGGTTGGCACACGTGTGGGCAGTCAGCGAAGACAACTGTATCCAAAAGGAATGAGGCAAAAGGCAAGGTTGTTAATCAGAAACTGGGTCAAGGGTTACTCTAAGTTAGGAACTTTCAGCTAGGAATGCTGGGATGTGACGACAAGGTGCAATGAACTGGTGACCAGATATGCATGGGGAAATTAGGGTAAACGAGGCACAGGTGGGGAACATGCTCTCAGGAGCAGGTGTGCACAAGGCAAGGGGAAGCTTACAACCATAACACACACATGAAGGTAACAACCCGCAGGATGCGCAATGTGGAAGTCCTGGATAAGCGATTTGTCAACGACAAATCTAGAAGGACCCACAACTGCTCTTCAGGCCCGTATCCCTCCCAGATACTGCACCCCCCTCCCCTTCGACGAGACAACAACAGTTTGACCGTGAAGACAGGGCCTCCATCCACGAAATGAGGAGGAGGAGGGGGACTGGAAGGAGGGACCAGAGGGGACTCCTTGGCAAGCTTGAGCAGGCTGACGTGAAATGCGGGGTGGACACGCATCGACATTGGGAGCCTAAAGGTTCACGGTGACAGGGTTGAGGAACTTAGTGATGGGAAAGAACCCAACGAACCTGAGAGCGAGCTTTCAGGACTCCACCCGGAGGGGAAGAGCCATCCATCCATTTTACGTACCGCTTATCCTCACTACGGTCGCGGGCGTGCTGGAGCCTGTCCCAACTATCTTCAGGCGAGAGGCGGGGTACACCCTGAACTGGTCGCCAGCCAATCGCAGGGCACATATAAACAAACAACAGACCTACGGGCAATTTAGAGTCTTCAATCAACCTACCATTGCATGTTTTTGGGAAGTGGAAGGAAACCGGAGAGCGCTGGGTGATGAACGGGAATGGGTGATGACCGGCTTAATGTTCCCGGAATCCCCAGAGAACTTCTCCGGTCAGGGGAGCTGTGGACAAACTGCTGCGGAGGCGACAGGTGGCGGCGTGGTGACTGGTTCAAATGGAAGAAGTGGTACCGTGGCTGCATCAGGCGCTGTGACTGATGATTCCTTCTTCTGTACAGCATTCATTAAAACTTCAAACTGTGATGCCACCTGTCTCATCATGGCATCCTGATGCTCAGACAGTTCTCCTAGATGTAAGTGAAAAGCAGCAAGCTGCTCATCCTGCTTCATGAGGCATTGGCCCTGCGCTTGAAGAGCATTATGCACTGGGTCCGAGTCTGCTGGGTCGATGTTACGGCCAGTTCCTTCTGTCATGAACGGAGCAACGGGCAGGGCCCAAATGCACTGCTCCAGTGCCCAAAGCACAGTTCCAAAAGAGTAGTTTAATAAACAGGCAAGGTTGGTACACGTGTGAGCAGTCAGCGAAGGCAACAGTATCTAAAAAGTGTGAGACAAAAGAAAAGGTCAGTAATCAGAAACTGGGTCAAGGCTTACTGTGAGTCAGGAACGTGGAACTAGGAATGCTGTAATGTGACGACAAGGTACAACTAACTGGCGACCAGATACAATGAGACACGAGGTTAAATGCATGGGGTAATTAGGGTGAACGGGGCGCAGGTGGGGAAGATGCTCTCACGAGCAGGTGTGCACAAGGCAGAGGGAAGCTAACAACCACAACACACACATAGTAGTAGTATCAGTAGTGATAAACCCGCATTTATAAAGGACTGCTGGTATTGTTACCAAAATACAGTTGTCAGCTCTTCTTCTTTTCCTCTTGTTGAAAAGTCCATTCAAACACATTTGTTTTTTATTCATTTCGATAGCTTATGAGCTTACTTTTTAACTGTCACGTGCACGGAGACACAGTTGGATGCACCTGATTTTCAAAATAAAACATCTTTCACACTCTGATGATCAATATAATATTTTTTTTTTATCATTCTCTCTATGCAGGCAGCATTTGTTTTTAAATCAGTGAATTTGAGAATAACTGCGACATGTTCACTTTTGTCCAAACCAAAGTAAACCAAAGGCTACACCATAAAAAGTTATGCATGCAGTAACAACCTGATTGGATTGCGTACGTGATGTATAATTGCGACACATTTGCAGATTTTTACCATTAAATGTCTTGTAGTTTTCTCTCGGTTTTTGCTTTGACGTTAATGTTGGTCGGTGTCCTTTCTGTGGAGTTTTCACATTTGAGCTCAAGTAAACCGAAGCACACTAGTTCCCTTGCAAGCTCTCTTTCTTCAAGGGGTCTCGGGCCGCATGTTTATGCACACCAGGGTTCATATGATAGCGTTCCCACTTGACCATTGAACGGCACTAGCAAAGCAACGAATGGCACTACAGTTTTGCCCAAAACGTTTTAGAATCTTTAAGTATGTGATGGGTGGATGAGGCTTTGTTATTCAGTTTTAGTTTTCCTGACTCTTCCTTTCTCTACATGTCTTTGGAAGGGCATCGTCATCTGGAGTCACATTGCATCCTTCTCTTTAAATGCCATTGTTCTGAATGGATGTAACATTGCTGTGTCTGGTCAACACTCATTTTAGTAAAAAGGTCACAACCTCTATTGGTCCATAGAAGTGTAATGCTGAATAATTAAAAAAAAATCTAATTAGGCTTCTGAAAAAGTTAATTTGTCTTGTGAAAACAACAAGAATGTGCCTTAGCTTTAAGCCTGACATTGCATGTAAACAGCATTTTCTAGATTACCTATAATTATGCTTGATTTGCTAAGGTCTGGCAGGAGTCTATAATGATGTCACAAGGGCATGACCCCATAATCAGACTTGCGCGCATTGTTTGAAAAAAAAAAGAAAGAAAAAAAACAATCCATGACACTGTTCAAATTACATCCATCCATCCATTTTCGTGCTGGAGCCTATCCCAGCTATGATCGGACAGGAGGCGGGGTACACCCTGAACTGGTTCCCAGCCAATCGCAGGGCACAAACAAACAAACAAACAACCATTTGCACTCACAGTCATGCCTACGGGCAATTTAGAGTCTCCAATCAATGCATGTTTTTGAGATGTGGGAGGAAGCCGGAGTGCCCAGAGAAAACCCACGCAGGCACAGGGAGAACATGCAAACTCCACACAGGCAGGGCCGGGGATTGAACCCGGGTCCTCAGAACTGTGAGGCTGACGCTCTAACCAGTCGGCCACCGTGCCACCAAATTACATCCATCAATTTTCAACTCACTTTGTCCACAAGGTGAGTTAGCGACAGTCCCAGCTGAAATATGAACAAGAGGCGGGGTACACCCTGGACTGGCCGCTAGACAATCACAGCGCACATATTGATGAGCAAACTATAACACACATATACACTAATGTGTGTGTTGTGAAATATGGCAGGCAGCCGTAGACCTGAAGTAAGCCCGCTCAAGCACGGGTTTACTCCACCTGATGCCGTATAAGCGGCTCCATCTTGGCCCAGGCCCACCTGTGTTAAACTCCACACAGGTGAGGCTCAGGCACCAAGATTCAAACCCATAACCTCTCGAGTGCCAGGCACACACGCTATGGTCAAAATCCAATTGAATTTTGATGTTTTGGAGAAATTCTCAAATTTGATCATTAGTTTAGACAAAGAAACAGCAATGTGCAGTGTAATAAAAACATCCAACCATTTTCCAAACCGCTTATTCTCACGCGGGTCGCGGGCGTGCTGGAGCCTATCCCAGCTATCTCTGGGCGAGAGGCGGGGTATAGTCTGAACTGCTCGCCAATCGCCAATCGCAGGGCACATAGAAACAAACAACCATTCGCAGTCACATTCACACCTACGGGCAATTTAGAATCTTCAATTAACCTAGCATGCATGTTGTTGGGATGTGGAAGGAAACCGGAGAGCCCGGAGAAAACCCACGCAGGCACGGGGAGAACATGGCAAACCCAGGATCTCTTAACTGTGAGGCAGATGTGCAAACCAGTCGGTCACCCTGCCGCCGTAAGAAAAAAAAACCCAACAAAATCATGATTTTCAAATTGTACAATGAGGAAAAAAGTCACAGTACATTTTGAAATGTAAAAGAGAAGGAACCAGTTGTGATACACATAAAACAGGGCATTGTAGAGAAGAGCAGCGTGAAGGAAGCATGAAGGTAAAAAAAAAAGGCAAAAAGGGGATGACTGACTGAGAGAAAGAAGCGAACAAGATAAGCCAGGAGGTAACAAAGAATTGGGAAGGAAATGCAATCAAGTTCCGCTCATTAAACCCACGGCGCTGAAAGGCACTAACACACATCGAGTCACTGTGAGCGCAGACACTCTCAGTAAGCCTAATATCTCTTATGTTTCACTGTGTGTGTGTGCATACATGTGTGTTTGTGGCTTGGAAGTATGTTTTCATTGCCACTTAGCAGTGACTGTCTTGTCTTTGATTATTGTAGCAGTCAGCTCATAAGCAATCACACAAACACATGGACACTGAGGAATTTTGTTCTCAGCCACACAAACACATTTTAATCGTATGTATTTGTAATGTATTTATGTTGACCTGCGGGAGGCCTCTTCAAAAGCATACAAGCTAAAATACAGCGTCCATTGCTTTACGGACGTTATCTCCAGTTAAAGCATACAATGCAGGCCTCCGCTTTTGATTATTATGAGACCTAACGTTTTCTCTCGAAAGAGAAAAAGTAAACATTGTTGGAAAAGGCATCGAAAGATACAATGTAATCTTATGACAGCTAATTTCACGTGTCATGTGTTATAGAGGGCGGCACGGTGGACGATTGGTTAGCATATCTGCCTCACAGTTCTGAGGACCGCGGTTCAAATCTCGCCTACGTGGAGTTTGCATGTTCTCCGCGTGCCTGCGTGGGTTTTCTCCAGGTACTCCGGTCCCAAAAATGGATGGATGGATGTTCAGATATGAGGACAGGTAAATGATCAAAAGATTTTTTTTAAATACCAAACTGTAAGAATATTTACTGTGCAAACTGCCAGTGAGATACACTATATTGCCAAAAGTATTCGCACACCTGCCGTGACTCACATATGATTTGAAGTGATATCACATGCTTTCACAACTCTTGTGGGAAGGCTTTCAACAAAGTGTAGGAGTGGGTTTATGGGAATATTTGACCATTCTTCCAGAAGCGCATTTGTGAGGTCATACACTCATGTTGGACGAGAAGGCCTGGCTCTCAGTCTCCGCTATCGATACATCGATAAAAATGAATGAATCGTTACACCACTATTATTTACTCGACATTCTCTAATAGTAGACCATGCCTATCA
Source organism: Phycodurus eques (assembly GCF_024500275.1). Lineage (NCBI taxonomy): Eukaryota > Metazoa > Chordata > Actinopteri > Syngnathiformes > Syngnathidae > Phycodurus > Phycodurus eques. Next base: position 6,823,005 of record NC_084537.1, read on the forward strand.
ATGGTTAAGCTAAAATAAGAATGATCATCATATACAATTACATTTAAAATTATTGATAGCCAGGCCGAATCTGGAGTTCAAGTGACGTTTTTATTTTGTGTATTGGTGTCTTTTAAATGGTGATGACACAAGATGAGAACATGTTCAAAGAGTAAGCTGTCAAGATATATTCTAATTAATTCAGTCTCATTGTATTCACATACATTTTTGTACAGTATTGTTCATAACCTTTTTCATTGACAAGCATATGTTCTAGATTTATAGCTTATAAGAACCCTGATTGTTAAAATATGGGCGATACGTGGGCTCCTTCTTGTGTTATGCAAGAACCACTGAATTAAATACAAATGACACCATTTAAAAGATGAAATACTATCAAACATATTAGACGTACAAAAGTACAAAAATTGAAGTCCAGCTCAGTTGTATTTAACTTTGAAGTCCTATAGATTAGCATTTAATCTTTAAGAACTGTTTGTTTGTAATTTTTATTTAACCTTTACACGCAACACATTTATATTTTATCATCATGTAAGGGTTTTTTTCCTTCTTCTTTAAGCGTAGTGATAATGTTTAATTTGTTGTGATCCTTTTGTTATCCGACTTGTCTGATAACATCAGGGTAATGAGTAATTGAAAAAAACAAAATGAACTATGAAGAATGAAGAAGAATGATGTTTTTCATTAATTAATTTTAAGCAACTTCTCGTTGGGATATTTCCAGCCAGAAGATACACATTGGACAAAGAATCCACATTAACTGAAAATGTAATAATAATTTTGGGCTGAACTGTTGCTTGCATGCCAAGACATGGCTGTTTTATATATTCATTTCTTCTGCCCATCTCCAGCTACCTCATTAAAGATCTTGAAGCAATCTATTGGGAGATGATATCATTCCAATATTGGATGCCAACTCAGTTACATATTTGTGTCAGAGCGGCTAGGAATACCATGCACCACTCAAGTTGATTGTAAATAGGAAAATAATATTGTATTTAATTATGTTAATACTATTGTGGTAAATTCAAAGCTGGGCACACCTGTGTGTCAGCTGCAGCAAGCATTGACAGGTGGCCATTTTGGCTCTAGAATGATGTTCTCTTTAATTTAGCTCTGGAAGTCTGCCATGTTTTGGGGGGCAGCTTGGCTGGACCCAATCAGTACAGATAAGGCGACCTGGCACACGGCCTCGGTGCGTGGTGCAAATGCGTGTGCGCAACAAGTCCAAAGATGTGCCGTGAGCTTAAAGGCCGTCATTGAGAGAGTTGAATTGTCACAAATTCAATATGAAGGTTCAAATGCCTCAACTGCAGAGTTTGATGCTGTCTACATGTACACCTTTATTTTCAAAGAAAATTCTCCACATGAAAGCACTTGCCCAAGCAGAAGATGATGTTAGAACCCCGAACCATAGGGCTCTTTGAGCAATGCAATGCCTGTGAAACTCATTTAAAGACAAGAGGTACAATCATGATTCTGAACTAAATATGAAATAGGTCGAGCTCAGCTGGGACTTCTCGTGAGCATAAGCAGCACAGCAGCTAAAGGGATGAAAGAGAAAGTAACAATCAATAGATGATTGTACATACAGGGCCGAGCCTTTCTCCGCTAAGAAATACTGTCTCTAAGTCTCCAACTATCTCCAGGTCACTAAATGTCTCTGGGCCATTCACAGAGTGTTTCGTTTCCTGCAGAGAACCAACATGTCCTCCTTGCATCTCATTTAACTTCTGGCTTCGACTCAAAATGGCTGCCTCCCACTGACCAATTTTGTGGGTCACAGGAGATTTCTGCTTCTCGCTCTCCCAGTCTCATGCGCTCTCAGAACATTTGTTCTGACGATATAAGCGGGTTCACCACGTCTTCAGATGATGTTTGTACTTGAAATACTTGTTTGAAGCTTGATTTTAAAAATATATGTTGTTGTTTTGTTTAAGCCTGCCCTCTTCCTGTCAGCCATTTTGGAAATGACATCATTGTTAAATGTTGATCAGAAGCAGAGTGATTGGAACCACCACCAAACATTTTCAAAAGGTTGCAAATGTGTATGGGACAATCGCGATTATATCGAAAAGTCGCTATCAAATCCCACATTTTGGGCTTCATTTCTATGCGTATATTGTCCTTCTATTGCAATGAATAAAGCGAGAGGAAAATTGGGCTCATTACTTTTTGACTGCCCCTCGTACATTTCTTAAACCACACTTTCATGGAAGTATATATCGTTGCCATCAAGGCGAAATCGCCTATGTCCAAATTTCGTCAATTTCATGTTTTGTTATGTTATGGTTATGTTATGTTATTTTTTTAAATTAATGACCAATATTAAGTGTTGAAAATGGCTTGCTCTCTTCGATGAGATGCGATACTTCTGCCCATGTCAGCGATATGTAAAAAACTTTTCATACTGTAATTAAGGAAAGGTAGTTTCAATGGGTAATTGTACAGCAGGTACTGGAAACAAATGCTGTCACGTTCACGTTTTGCTTGCCAGTAATCTTTCTCATGGACTTCAAAGTGTGATTTGTCTCAACTTGAGATGACCCCCAGTAGAATACTTCCACCAAACATGAGGAGTGAGGTCACGGACAGGCAAAAGTCCAAGAACATCCCAGAAAGCAAGTTTCCCGTTCCTGTTCCCATTTCAGCAAGTTCAGCACTCTTCCAAGGATGTTGAAATTTTTCACCGGTTTAATGATCTCATATTCAGGCTACAAATTAAGTGGCATCCACAGTAAGCTATTGTTCCAACATAATGGGTAATTAACTGAAGTTCAGGTGACCCACTAGATTTCTACATTGTAATGGGTTCCCGCTGCATATCGATACTTGTATCCATATGTTAGAAATTAAGCTTCTCCTTGGCATTCACGGTCTGGCAGTAAACGGACCTCAGAGGCAACCAGGTCTCTCCAATCCTGCTACTAATCTGTATTGAATTTCACTTACTAGAGTCTCATTTTATCACTTAATAGTGTCACTTTAAAAGCTGCTTTACTCCTGCTCTAGCATCTAATTACCCTCTTCAGACATTGTCTTACTTTTAACCTCAGATCATTCACTGTAGAGCCATAAGTGACAAATGTTGCAGCACTTGTCGTTCTCAAAGCATGATCAGAGACTTGCACCACATGCAGTGGCATTATAGTTACTGCCTGGTTTAATTATCCTTTTACGCCAGGGCTGCTACGACTGCTGACATTCCGATCTATCATGGGCAGATTCTTTACGACTCCGACTCTCTGCACTTAGTTGAGTTTTGTTCTTTATATACCGTGACGGGCCAGCATTCCCGAGCTCGCCAGAGTGAACATGATGTACTTCGGGGCCATGAAGTGGAAATGGGATGTGACAGAATTTGCACAGTTCACCCCATCTTATAGCATCTAAAGTGGTAGCGGGAGAGTTGTCGAGTGAGAGATATTACCACTGTCGCCACAATTGCATAGGCTGAGTACATGTCGTTATGGTCATTTCGCAGCCTTTGTTGGCTTTCGACGTGCGGTGACGGGCAATGATGATATTACAGTGAAGTCTGTTGGTACTGGCACATACTTGAATTACGTTATCATTGTCGAATGCATGTCAGCCTCGCCCTGTTTTGAAATCGTGTCAAGTCCAGCGAATGTTTGTTTTGCTGAATCTGCATCACTAAGAACAATCTAATAGTAAGAAAAAAAATACAATTATAGAGAGAAGCAAAATACATGTGTGTGTGTGTGTGTGTGCGTGTGTGTATATATATATATATATATATATATATATATATATATATCTCCATCCATTTTCTGAGCCGCTTCTCCTCACTAGGGTCGCGGGCGTGCTGGAGCCTATCCCAGCTGTCATCGGGCAGGAGGCGGGGTACACCCTGAACTGGTTGCCAGCCAATCGCAGGGCACATACAAACAGACAACCATTCGCACTCACATTCACGCCTACGGGCAATTTAGAGTCTCCAATGAACTCCCCTCAAATGATCATTTTAAATGTATCTTGCCTTGCCCAGTATGTTACAATGCTAAAACATTTGATCTTGGGTTCCTTTGTATGTATAAACCAGTTCAAAGTAAATGAACCACAATGACACTTTGGCTTTTAAATCCAAATCCACGCAGTGAAATAGTCAATGGCAGCATGATTGTCGATAGCTCATAAGATCTATCTGGATCTTTTCTTTCTTTTCTGTTTGCTGTCTGCTCTATTTGTGGCCCTATAATCTCGCCACTGTGTTGACCTGAGGACTGGCCATTGTGGTCAGCACTGATAAGAGATACTACGCGGGCACAGTAATAGATGGATTATACACTACAGACGGCGTTCAGTGTGTGTATATTGGGTGGGTGAAATAACAGGATTTTCATTGCTATATCTGGGATTTGCTCATTTAAGACTCATTGGATTTAGCAGGGTTCTCTTTGTTTTGCTGCATTTTCTCATTTTCTGTTGGCTGCTCCTCTCTTTGTGTTTTATGCTGCCTCTGTCCATCTCACGGTCTCCAACATCTTTTTTACTCAATTTGTGTTCTTTTCCCTCAAAACCTTTTTAAATAGAATCTCTGACGGGAGGACATTTGATATTTTCCCCCATTTAATCCTGTAGAAATACCAAATAGCAGTAAACACCCATATTTAAAGTTTAAAAAAAGACAGAAGTTAGTGCACATTAAGATTTGTTGATGTTATTCTTTTTTTTAACTCTTACTACAGTGTAATTTTACCAATGGGTGTGTTGACCAATAAAAACAAACAAACAAACAAACAAGTATTGCATTAAATTTGTTATAGGTTTTCGGAAAATCATTGTCCAAAAATGACTGACAAATACTTTATATTTCAATGTCTGGTCACACTGTTAGACATTTCTGTCAATTATTATTTAAGTTATTTATCACATACAATTACAATTAAATGACTTTAAAGTGATTTTACAGATTTTGGTTGACGTTACACAGAGTTACTGTAATTTGCGTGCAGCAGAATTGTGAAGCCGTGTGCTCCCAGCATGCATTGCGCCACAAAATGTTGAATTGCTGCCGTAATAAAAACATCAATGCTTAATGTTCATGAACAATAAGAACATTGATCGTGTGTGTTTATGTTACCCGTAGTTTGTTGAATGTGTGTCTTATTTAACTCTTGCATTACATGTGTTGCATTTTTTTTCATGAAACCCTGACTGTGGGTTGTGTGCACTCGAGTGAAATCCTGATCTGTTCTGCTGCGTGCTAATTGAAGCTAAACTGTGTTACCTCCAAGCCAAAAGAGCTTCTGTTTATCTTGCGTAACTCATCAAAACCATAATGTGTACAAACATTTATTTGACACTGTTGTTGGTAAGTTGCAGTAATTCAACTCTGTCTAACAGTGCACACCTTTGGGTTTTCAGCTGAGCATTTGATTACCCAACTGTCAAGACTTTTTGGTGACCAATAATAAAGCAGTGACATTAACTTAAAACATACTTTTTTTTCCTTTTTTTATGACACTCATTAACTCGTATTACTACCAAACTAATCCAACTAATTGTAAAGTATGAGGTAACCTTTCAGTTTGAAGGTTATGGCCACTTTTACTCACTTATTTTTCATGTTTATTAGAAAACAACAATTTAGTTTGAATGTTAGTTACCTTCTAAAATACATTCAGCCTTTTGAGACTTTATGGTGCGAATAGTAGAGTCCAGCCTTGAATCAAAATGGCTGTCCTCATCCACCGTGAACCACAAAATAGCAGCAAATAGCAATAACGATTGGAAATATACAAAAATACTGTATGTTGTTTCCAAAGCATCACAGGTAAAAACAGCCTTTGGTAATTTCTTCACAACAGTGGACTATAGATTATTGGGTCAGTATGAAATAGCATTCTCAATTCTCTCTGTCTTTTGTTAGCTCAATTGTAAATCATAACTCTAAGAACTAATAGATTTATGATATTTTATACAATATGATGCTGGTGACTTTATTGTTATAGTGTATTGTAAATTGGACCAGCAAAGACAAAAAACAGAAATTGTTTGCATGTTTGTATTTTCTTTTCTTATGCCAATGGTTCTAACCTTGTTTGGTGTCTGTCATTTGTGTCTTGCAGTTCGGCAGAGGAGAAATTTCGCTGGAACAACCAAGGTAGTAAATCCTTCCACTAAAATCTCATCATAAATTGAATCTAGTGCACCATTGTTTGAATTCTTCTCCAGCTCTGTGCTGACTGTGCATATTGCATCTTGCGTGCACCCATTGTTCAGATTCAATTCTGTACAAGAAACATGATGGCTGCTGTAGAAAAGGTCTTCTGGGCGTGTGTGAGCATAGCTAGAACAATAATTTATTCTCACTCATAGTCTTGCATTTCTGACTGAATGTTGAGTAAAAATCACACAAGCAATCTACATTCTAATCAATATCTTGTCACTCAAAGCTTGCATTTGGCCATTCCCCACCTTTTCTTGCAAACATACAGTAGTTCATGCTTGCCACACCGTTTCTTTTTCTGTCCGGTTTGACCTTTGACTTGTGATTAATATTTGTGCAAAGGTAATGACTTAAATGAGAAAGGTGGGGTCTTTTTGTTTGTTCTTTGAAAGCATTTTAATCTTAAGTCTTTTAAAGTGGCAGCTTTGTCCTGTACTGTAAAAATGGTATCATAGCAGTCTCCAGAAATGTTAGATTAAATTCTTTGGCATGGAAAAAGGAAACACTTTCTCATTCCACTTAGTCCTTTTGATGTTCTCATAACACCTGTGCCATTAAGAACCCATCACTTTTAAAAAAAATGTAAAAAACATGAAATTAATTTTGGGCAGGGTGACGATAGTAGTCAGTCCAGCATGTAACAGTACAGACTATAATAGAATTGGTTTCCCCCAGTGTCATTTCTGTGCAATAGCAACAACTAAAGTCAATAAAACTGTCCTCCGTAATCCGCTCACTAAAACCTTTACTCTTACCATTTGTCTCCCTCTCGCTCAATAAGAGACTAATGTTGCTCCTAGGACTCGCTTAGATGGATTTGTCCACTTGGCGGCCAAGGCAAGGCTAACCTGTAGACATCAATGCCACAAGATTTGTTGCAGGGTTATTAATTACATATACCCCTTGACTCAGGCTCCGCCCTTACGGTCTGATTTACAAAGATCCCAAATAGTGGGTGCTAAATTGTGTGTTCACACTCAGAAACTGTGTGCGCTCTTGGTAGTTATGTTGCGAGTCATTTACAAAGATTGGAATCTTTTACTGAGAGCCCTAATAGCCAGCACTAACTTGCATGTTCACTAATGCTAAAAAAAAATTAAATATGTTTTTGCTGGTGACAACAGGTGTATATACAGGAAACAGTCATATTTAAGTCATATCGGACTTTGGCATGACTCCTTGTGACTGGCTCCAAGTCAGCCCTTAAATCATTCAAAACCTCACAAGATCCATTTCTCAAAAGGATGTACATGGAGTTGTTCTCAGCTTCCACTCTTCTAGGAAGGCTATCTACAAGGGTGTGAAGTTTGCCTCTGGGATTTTTTTTTTTTTTTTTTTTTAAAAACAACCAAAGAGCATCAGAAACTGAATAAAAATAAAAATTGGCAAATCTAAATAAAACGGGTCCACATCGAGGTTTTGCGCTCTGTTGAATTCCACCCGTAACAAGGTTAAGTCCTACATCTCTATAGTGTCCAAGCCACGTCCTTGCAGACTAAGCTACTTCCACCCACTGATTATGCATTTTTGGGCCTTGCCTTGTGCACTGTGGCACAGTCATGCTTAGAAAGTAAAGGGCCGTCCCTGAATATACAGTATACTGTACAACTCGTGACCTTAAGGTCTAGGTTTGTTTTAATCAGCACTCCCCTTATAGTAAGATATTGCTGTAGACATCGATACACAGCCTTGATATGTGACAGAAAGCTGCGCCCTGTAATGTTTTCTTTTTATGCTCTGCACATGCAGATGGACAGAAGGACATAGAGGAGGAGCTGACAACAGGCCTGGAGTTGGTGGACTCCTGTATCAGATCTCTCCAGGAATCAGGCATCTTAGACTCGCAGGACACCTCTACGGGAGATCGTAAGACCATTGTTAAGATTACTATTATATGACTTCATTAATAATAACATAACTTTCTTAATTCTTTGCTGAAATTGGAAACATGATTTCTTGGAATATAATACCATTGGATCTTCCACATCAATACTGTATATAGCATAGTAGTGTTCATATATTTCCCTTGATTGTTTAGAAGAAGCATCCTTTGTCCTGCACGGGGAAATTCCCGTTATACACTTTTATTTTTTAGGAGCATTTTTAGGAATCCGACTTACTCCCACCAATGCGGACCAAACTCTGACACTGGTTGTACAGGGACTGAACAGTCCGTATCAGGGGGTTTGGTACTCCATACTTCTGAAGCACCCGCCACAGGACTCCCTGAGGGAGACGGTCAAATGCCTTCTCCAAGTCCACCAACACATGTTGACTGGTTGGACGAACTCCCATGCACCCTCGAGGACCTTGCCGAGGGTGTAGAGCTGGGCCACTGTTCCACGGCCAGAATGAAAACCACACTGCTCCTCCTGAATCTGAGATTCGACTTCTAGACGGACCCTACTCTCCAGCATCCCTGAATAGACCTTACCAGGGAGGCTCAGGAGTGTGATCCCCCTGTAGTTGGAACACACCCTCCGGTCCCCCTTCCTAAAAAAGGGACCACCACCCCACTCTGCTAATACAGAGGCACTGTCCCCAAAGTCCACGCGATGTTGCAGAGGTTTGTCAACCAGGACAGCCCCACAACATCCATCCAGAGCGTTTAGGAACTCCAGGTGAATCTCAACCACTCCCGGGTCCTTGCCACCGAGGAGCTTTTTCACCACCTCAGTGACCTGAACACCAGAGATAGGAGAGCCCGCCTCAGAGACCCCAGACTCTGCTTCCTCATGGGAAGGCATGTCGGTGGAATTGAGGGAGGTCTTCAAAGTATTCTCCCCACCGACTCACAACGTCCCGAGTCGAATACAGCAGTGCCCTATCCCCGCTATACACAGTGTTGATGGTGCACTGCTCCCTCCTCCTGAGAGGCCGGATGGTGGACCAGAATGTCCTCAAAGCCGTCTGGAAGTAATTTTCCATGGCCTCACCAAAGTCCTACCACGCCCGAGTTTTTGCCTCAGCGACCACCAAAGTTGCATTCCAGTTGGCCAGCCGGTACCCATCAGCTACCTCAGGAGTCCCACACGCCAAAAAGGCCTGATAGGACTCCTTCTTCAGCTTGACGGCATCCCTCACCGCTGGTGTCTACCAATGCGTATGGGGGTTGCCGCCACGACAGGCAGCGACCACCTTACGGCCACAGCTCACGTCGGCTGCCAGAGTTGGACTTGAAACGCCTTCTGACAGGGGATTCTGCCAGACGTTCCCTGCAGACCCTCACAATACATTTTGGACTGCCAGGTCAGACTGGCGTCTTCGCCCACCATCAGAGCCAACACACCACCAGATGGTGATCAGTTTACAGCTCCGCCGCTCTCTTCACCCGAGTGTCCAAGTCATGCGGCCACAAGTCTGATGACACAACCACAAAGTCGATCATCGAACTACGGCCTACGATGTCCTGGTGCCAAGTGCACATATGGACACATTTATGCTTGAACATATGATGAGCACAGAAGCCAATAACAGAAGGGGGCCGTTCCTCCCAATCACACCTTTCCACGTTTCACTGTCATTTCCCACGTGAGCATTGAAGTCCCCCAGCAGAATGATGGAGTCCCCTGCGGGAGCACGCTCCAGCACCCCCTCCAAAGACTCCAAAAAGGGTGGGTACACTGAATTGAATTGAATTGTGCATAGGCACAAAGAACAGTCAGGACCCATCCCTTTCATCCATCAGGGTGAACCCCAATGTGTAGGCGCCGAGCATACGCAGTATAAGTACACCCACACGTGCTTGGTGCCTCTCACCATGGGCAACTCCAGAGTGGAAGAGAGTCCAATCCCTCTCCAGAGGACTGGTATCAGAGCCCAAGCTCTGTGTGGCGGCGACCCCGACTATATCTAGTCAGAACTTATTGACCTCACACAACAGCTCGGGCTCCTTCCCTGTCATAGTGGTGTCGTTCCACGTCCCAGAGCCAGCTTCTGTAGCCGTGGATCGGATCACCAAGGTCCCTCCCTTTGGCCATTCCCCACCTCATACTGCACCCGACCCTCTATGGCCCCTCCCACAGGTGGTGAGCCCATGGGAAGGGAGACCCACATTACCCTTTGGGGCTAGGGTTACATATGTATGTATATATGTGTGTGTGTGTGTATATATATATATATATATATACATATATATATATATATGTATATATATATATATATATATACATATATATATATATATGTATATATATATATATACATATATATATATATATATATATATATATATATACACACACATACATACACACACACACGCACACACACACTCTGACATCAACTTCTGTTTGACCCAGTTTTGTACCCGCTTTGTCCATATTTGGCTAAGACCGTCCCCTTTCCTCTGATTGGTTGCCTCCGTGTAGAAGACCCACTCGTGAGACCACGTGTTTTGGCTCAGGAGCGGAAAGAAAAGGCGACGCTCTTCGCTCGTGACATTCGAGAAATTCAAGTTACCTGATTTCAAGCCTCTCGGCAGAAAGAGACTCAGGAATACGTGGATGATTTTAATTAATATTTCATGTTTAGTATACACCATAGAGACAATATTATGTCCCAAATACAAGAAAAAAGTTGATTTGGCAAAATACAGGACCTTTAATTGCAAGACTCGTGATTGAAAGTTTTTTGATAACATTCCTTTTTGAGGGTTATCCATCTTGGATTCACCTCTACACAGAATGGGTTGCTGTTCCGTATATTATAGGAGAAAGTGGATCACTCATTGCTTTTGTAGCTATCCCTAGGACACCTTACACAAGGCATTTGACAAGATTGGAAGAAAACAACTTGAAATATTTCCAAATTATACTTTTAAATGAGTAAATCAATAATATTTGAATCAGTTGTCGCAACAGTATTTCAAATTCTATAGAAACATTGAAAGTTGCTTTATTGTAATCCCGCAGTGCAATGAGTTTGTTTCTAACCTCCCCCCGTGAGAGCCAGAGGAACTCCCTATTGCCTCTGCGCTACACTCTACACTCTTCTACCACCCTTCAGTCACAGATATCACACCTATGTCTTTGCTCCAGTTCACCCTATGGGAGCGAGGTAACTGTCGGGAGACACGCAGAGTCGTTCCAAGAGTTTGATATGCTAATCCTTCCTTGCCGATGTGTCAGCTGGCCTGCTGCTCACAGTACAGAGAGGAGCATGCACACATTGACACGTACACACACACACACACACACACACACGCAGATGCTCAAACACACTTGCACAAGCACACACATTATGTACAGTGAGTGTACAGGTATACATACAGATGAATACAAACCGTTTATGTTGACACATGCTATCATGCACAGGCACGTACAGTACATGTATAACTTGCCTGCAAAGACAGACATTTTATATTATAGTCCTTGGACGAAAAAAATATAATATACATGAAATTGAGAGATAAATGAAATAAGAGAGAGCTATGAGGATGTTGGGAGAGGTTGAAAGTTGTCCAATGCAAAAGTGAATCCACTAAACTCATTGTAAAATGAGTAGAATTGCGCAACACATCTTATTTGCCAAAAGGATCCTTTTTTTCCCTTCTACTAATATGCCATCAATGCTGTCAGATTTGAACAATATTTGTTGTTTGCATGATATTGCCCTTATTGGATTTCTTCCCGTCGCTATCACACTTTTCTAGAAATGAGGAAAAGCAGAAGGATTTAGCATTCTCTAAGAGCTTTTGTATTACCCCCAAAAGAGTTTGTTGGCATCGCTTTGTTTGCGACTTCCTGTCCACACTACAGTTCATGATATATGACCCTCAAGAGCCATTACACTCTCGGTAGAATCATTATGTATCCTACCGTTTATAATCAATCATTTTTATATGGGAGCAAACTGGAAAAAAAATTAAAATCCTATCTGTCATCCATCCATCCATCCATTTTCTGAGCCGCTGCACCTCACGCGGGTCGCGGGGGCGTGCTGGAGCCCATCCCAGCTATCATCGGGCAGGAGGCGGGGTACACCCCGAACTGGTCGCCAGCCAATCGCAGAGCAGATACGAACAAACAACCATTCGCACTCACATGCACACCTACGGGCAATTTAGAGTCATCAATTAACCTACCACGCATGTTTTTGGAATGTGGGAGGAAACCGGAGTGCCCGGAGAAAACCCACGCAGCCACGGGGAGAACATGCAAACTCCACACAGGCGGGGCCGGGAATCGAACCCCGGTCCTCAGAACTGTGAGGCAGACGCTCTAACCAGTCATCAACCGTGCCCCAATCTGTCACATCTTTCTAATTTGAATATTTGTTGTTCTGCACTTCCAATGATTCATTACTTATTTGTGTTACTTTTTCCACTTGACAGCTATTTTAGTACATGTAATATCGTGAATGCCTCCAAGTATAGGCTTGCTTAATATACGGGTATGTGCTCTTTCACTACCTTGTTTTAAATCATTTTCTATTATCACATTTTTTTATGTGTTAAATGAATGTTCACGGGCCCCAATTGTATATTTTCTAAAACCCCAATCATTAATGACTAGGAATAACTGCTCTGTTTGATTTTCTGCCCCGTATCGGGCAAAGGGCATCTTACGTACCCCCTAAAGTGGGTATTTAAAATATGCCCCTCACAGACGGCAGCAGGAAGATTTCTCACAGCTAATTAGTGAATACAAATACAAATGATATTTGTTGTTTAATAATACATAATATCAAAGTCAATATTTATCAAAGATCCTCCAAGCATTATGGAAATATAAATAAAAAGACTCCAATTATTTTCCAGGGTTTTACTTGGTGCGCTGTAAAGATTTAAGAAATCTGATTGTGGAATCCTATTTGAGGTTGGTTCAGGTAGACTGTTAGTTTGCATGGATGTGCAGACAAATTGGAAATAACAGATTACAGTGTCCAGTAATTCACATTTGATTTATTTTAGTGATTTATTATTTTTCTTTTTGTCAACTACTTTGTTCTGCATAGCTGTTTTCAGTGGAGAATTTCAGTTTGCATGACACATTAGCACACAGGCAAATGAAGACTTTTTTTTTTAAATTATTATTTATTTTTTTTGAATATACACACATCCAGTTCAGCGCATATGGTAAGAAAATACACTCAAAGCAGAAATCCACTCCAACATTCTGACTGCTATAGTGCAGCAACACAGCAGAGTAAACGTGCTTTATGCTCGCTGTGCACTGTACATGCTAATCTATGTGAGTTGGTCTTATGTAGTTTTTTGTTTGTTTGTTTTGTGCCTGAGCATGCAGTGGTGTACGCGTGTTTTTGTGTGTGCGCCTCTTGACTTGCACGCTCCTCTAAAGGGTTTCTGAAAATAGACAACTTATGAAATATTAAAATATGTCAATAGAGAATGTTGGCAATGATGTGAAAGGAAAGATTCAGCTTTTGTGTGTGTACATGCTCCTATTAATAAAGAGATGAAGGAATCAGTGCTGTCCACAGCCACGCATGCAGTTGTACTGTGTATCCAGGTTAATGATCATCATCCTTGGAAGGAGTAGGGCAAGTGGGTGTGTGTGTCCATCCAAATCTGAAAATGTACAATAAGAGACTATTTTCTCACACTCCATTACTCTCACTAAAATGTATTTTTTCCCAAAAACTCTGCTGGCCCTTCCACTCACGTTATGTGGATTCAGTAGAGCCTTCAGTGTTTGCTATCTCAGTGATAATGTATTTATGAGGCACCCTGAAGCATCCACTACCATATGAAATACACCTACAGTGGCATACAAAACAACCTTCCCTGGCTCTGTACACGGCAATGCGGTTGGAGTGCACGCGTGTGTATGAATTCAGCTGAGGCATCAAGTCTTTTGTGGCTGTTGACCCAATAGGGATCTATATATTGGACAGGAAGGCCTTGACCTAGTAAACTCACCCAGCTCCCTTCGCTTAATACTCCATTTTAAATAATGCATCTCCACTCACTCGTACAGGAGCCTTTCACTGTATTTAATCGTGACTTTTCAATTTGCCCAAGCTGCGTGTTGCCAAAAGGCATTTCCAGAGTGACTCCATTTGCGTCAGCTTCTGGTGATGTCCCGTAAAATTATTCCTTTCTTCCATGCATCCCTTGACTTGCGATTTGTTTGGATCTACAGGTAGAATACATTGTCTCGGTATTTTACGGATGACAATGGTTTGCGCTCTTCATTTCTATGCAACTTAGAGGCTCCGGCACACCGAGCAACGTGGCCCAACCCGACTGAACTGTCGTGCAGTGTGCGGGGTTTCGCAACTGTTTTTATGAGTGCCCGATCAGTCGGCCACTGGTTTTATATAAATTACCGGTGCACGCCGTGGTGACGTCGCAGATTACAGCCAATAAAAATGCACATAAGCTTTCACTCTTGCTAAAAATACATTTCCTGGTTTTAAGCGAGCTAGTGAAAAAACAGCCGCCGTGCAGTCCCTAAGCCATACAAATACATTAAATACAAGTATCAAATATGTTTTATAACTATACTTAACTATATTAATAATTTACAACGTACCTGCGGATGAAAATACAAAGCTCGGGCAATAATTTACGTGAGTGGTATGTAACACACCGCTTACATTGAAGTGAATAGGAGTGAGCGAGCAAGTTTTTATTCTCGCCCACATCCTCTTTCTGTAGCAACCTGCTTCTTCCTAACTCTTTTTATGGTTTGATGAGTGTGATAAATATGCTGTATGTGGGGCATCAAACGTGTTTCCAAAAATGTTGGGCAAGTCCAAATTGTGCTACGTTATTGGCTTGTTCCACTGTACAATTGATCTCTGCTGTGGCGAGCACAATGTGGCAGTGAGGTCGAAAAAAAGAAGGGTTTGAGTCTCATTCAGTATTTCAAAAGCTGACAAAGTACATTTTTTTTACATTTTATTGTGGTGGATTACATTATTAGAGTGAGACATACAGATCTCATTGTACATGCTGCGTCAAATTTCTTTGTAATTTTGGTACAGATTTGAGCAACAATCATGGACGTTGACACACATGATTTGCTTTCGAGGGCCACATAACAGGATGTGGCGGGCCGCATCTGGCCCCCGGGCCTTGTGTTTGACACCTATTCGCTACAGTATATGTTAAAAAAAGAGTAACATGTCTATAATTAAAACCCCTTGATGGGACACGTCAGTGCTATAACCCCCATAAGTGAATTAATCAAGAAAACATGAAACATTTCACAGCTAATAAGAGTAATGGGAGAGCTTTGGCTTTTGCACAGTCTGCTCCTTTTCTCCTCTGGTGATTCATTTAAGTTCATTTTAAACTTTATGATGCATTTGGGGAAATGCAGGCTTTACAATCAACAGAAGAATTGGGTAAATGTTTACTAGAGCATAGATTGTTTTTTTGTCGTCCTCTAAAACCGCATTCTATTCTTCTTAACTCTTTCCCTATGGCCATAATGAATAGCATAGCACCCTGCATAGTAGATTTTGTGATATCATAGTAGCAGGATAGCGTGTAACTCGCCAGAGAAATCAACAAAGAAGAAAAGAAGGAACACAAATGTCTTGAAATACTCTCTGTCTGCATTTTTAAAACAGTGCTTTGGTTTTGCTTCGTGTCTCCAAATAGGTTGCTTCTGGGTGCTTTAGTAGTAATATGCAATGAATCATGAATTCATAACTGGAGTTATTATAATGTTCACGTAAACAAAGGAAATCCAGTATGTTAATGACTATTGGGAGGTAGATGAGATTTCATTGCATTTTCCGGTATTACGCCAATTTTAATGACATGCAACGTGAAAGAGAAGATTTCACAAAAATGTCATACTATTCTCATACGTTAATGCATGTAAAAATGTATACCTCCTGCTGCTGAATTTGCAGTGATTTGGAGTGGAAACAAACAAGAGCAGGTGGGGCATATTCAGCTAAGACAGATGCAGAGAGGGTGAAAAGTGAAACTCGAAAAAGAATGTTTTCAAAGGAGGTCAGAAACATTTTAGGGTCGCAGAGCATTCGAGGCGAGAATAACATAGTAGATAAAAAGCAAATGGCTGTCTTGAGGAAGAAGTGTATGCCAAATTGTTTTATTAGATAATGCCTTTCAATCTTTTGCCTGTTACAAACCGATGCTGTTGCATTTGCTGGAGTCACTCTTTTCCCATTTAAAAAAAAATAAAAATAAATAAAAGACAAAAACGAAATGCAGCGGAGGGCACGTGGCACATAAACTGGGTTGCAAAACACTTTGAAGGCCACAAACAGAATAAATCTTGACACAGTTAGTTTTGGAATTTAAAAAAAAATAAATAAATAAAATTAGCAACATGGCAGGAGATAAGCCGAGACCTAAGTGGATTTTTACAATGATCAAAAGTTTCTTTCAACTCGAGCTAAGAAATCACATAAAAACTAACGCAACGGTCTCTTTTCTCCGCACGGGAAAGAGAGAAATAGACAGCACTTTAATGTCTAGTCATGACATATTTATTCAAATTCAAATTATTGAATTTTTTTATTATTTTTTTTCTCCATGTTTTTTACCTTGTGTATGAAATGCGCAGTAGTTTGCTTTGCTTTGTCCCGATGTTGAGGACTTTTCTCTTTATCTTTTGCCTTTCGCTCTCCAGGACAAGGACTTCTCTCACATAGCGCTCTGCAGCTCAACAACCAGGATGCCTATGCAGCTGCCGGTTACCATAGTAACCAAGCCATGGCGCTTGGCGAAGTGGTCACGGGTCGCGGCGGACATGTTGGCGGGGCTGTTCACAGCTACAACCAGGTACACGAGACACCACAATCCCTTCCCCCCCACCTCCTGCTTACTACCCGAGCGAGAGTCAAGTCACGTTTCTCCACACTCTAGGTGACATCCAGCCGGGCAGCTGCCCAATTGATGGGGACAGACTCTCCATCCCAGTCCCATAGAGATTCATTTGCCCAACAGGCCATTGGAAGCGCCTTCCACATGCCCAGTGAGGGTGGACCTGCGCTTTCTGGACCATCCATGTATTACTCCTGTGCCACCTTGCCTGCACAGGTACAGAAATCTCTCCAGTAATGCTTAAACCTATTCGATGCCAGAAAGAAAATCGCTGAACCCAAGTGCAGAAACGTAAACTGGCATTGGGTGTAAAAGGTTATAGAAAATAATAAGGCATGGTGTGAGTCTGATTTAATTGCAAGCAGAGGTGAAGATGTGGGGTCAGGGTTGAGTATTTGTAGCAGGGGGATGCAGCTGCTCTCGCTCTAGCACATACACCTGCAGTCCCTCTCTCTCGCACGCACGCACGCACATACACACACACACACACACGCACACACACACAATCAATCCCAGGGAATATATAGACAGACAACCATTCACACCAGTGGGCAATTTTGTCTTCAATTAACCTAATGTGCAGATTTTTGGAAAATGGGAGGAAAACCAGAGAAATCATAAACCAGCACTTTCTCTCAAGCATTTTGGTTCAATTCCTGTAGACCACCGATTCCAAAGTATCTGTAGAATACTGCGGTTGTTTCTTGTTTCTTCTTCTGCCCTTCATACATTTCAGCAATCCATTACGAGGGGTCGCCAACATGCCCGCTGGCACCAAGGATCACATGCGTAGCCCATGGGACCTCTTCTAAAAATAGCTCACCCGTGATAGTACTTTGTGATTTTCTAGGGCTGTTGTAGAAAATGCAAACCCTTGCAGATATTTATAGAAGGTGTTGATACTACATTGATACTTAATCTCTTTCCTACCTTCATAGCTTGTTAAGTCATTGTTGATAATTACTGTGATTAATCATTAAAAAGATCAGTGTCTTCCCATAGATGACATCATTATTAATAAGATTTGTTATTTTACAAGTGTGTCTCAGACTGGTCGCCCTTTGCATCAATCAGTAAATAAGAAGTTGTCAAAAAGGTCGGTGACCCCCGATAGAATATCAAAAGTACCTCACTGACTGCATATTGACTTTCCACATACTCAAATCATAAGGATCCTTTTCTAAACACTTTTTGATTGAATTTAATTTCACCACTTTAATTAAAATTAAGGCGGCACGGTGAGCGACTGGTTAGAGCGCCTGCCTTACAGTTCTGAGGACTGGGGTTCCATTCCCGGCCCCGCCTGTGTGGAGTTTGCATGTTCTCCCCGTGCCTGCGTGGGTTTTCTCCGGGTACTCCGGTTTCCTCCCGCATCCCAAAAACATGCATTAATTGGAGACTCTAAATTGCCCGTAGGTGTGAATGTGAGTGCGGATGGTTGTTTGTTTGTATGTGCCCTGCGATTGGCTGGCAACCAGTTCAGGGTGTACCCCGCCTCCTGCCCGATGATAGCTGGGGTAGGCTCCAGCACGCCCGCCACCCTTGTGAGGATAAGCGGCTCAGAAAATAGATGGATAATTACAATTAAGCTCTTTAGCATTCATTCTTGCAAAATTTCCTGAACTTTTTTTTCATTTTTTAGCAGAAAACGGTGGGTCACTCATTCTAGGCAATCATATCCATTTGGTCTGAGAGCTCATTCACAAAGCTGCTCTGGCACATCAGAGCCTCCACTTGTCAGTCCCCAGCACAGCTCATCACTATGAATATAATGACTACACGGGTTAGATGAATATTTCAACTTGGTGACATTCCCTTTGAATGAAGTACAACCTCTCTGTTTCAGCGTGTAAGCTCCCCTCTGCAGGTGATGGGCTCTCCTACCAAGCTGCAGCGCCTGGGTTCAGCCTCCTCCGACATGCCCAGCTATGCCACATTACAGCGGGTGTCGTCGCCCAAAAAGTCGCCAAGTCGTCTTGCCAAGTCCTACAGGTTGCTTCACGTTCATTCTCCCAAGCTAATTTCAATAAATTGCACATAATGAAGCATTGAACCCACCCCATTGCACAAAAAACAAAAACACGACAACAATAGATGTGCCTGTACATTGTGACGAGCCAGAAATAATAATGCTTCTAACTGGACAGTTGTTGAAGGCAGTGGTGAAGAACTAATAGCTAAATGAACTAACCAAAACATCCCAAACACCTGTGATGTATGATGCGGTGCTGAGTCACAGCAAACTACAACATCTAGTTCAATGAATACCTCTCTGACAAAAGCAATCAGATCTAATAATTACTGTATTATTTTCATTAAGGCAATATTTGATTACGAATAGGACAAAACACAGAATTGTTGATGCAGCTCCTGTATTGGAACTCATACAATCGTGTAGTGTTATCTCAAAACATATCAAGGTTGAGTACTTGCTCGAAATGTTTCTAAACAGGTTTTCCTTGCAGCACCTCATCACCCATCAACGTGGGGCCACCGGGCGCCGGTGGGCCCTCCTCCCCACTTTCCATGGGAGCCCCATCAGGAGGAAATCACACCTTGTCGCCTATCCACCAACTGAGCTCAGTAGTGGGCAGCTACGCCACCTTGTCGCCCAACAAGCGCATGCTGCATCACATCGGAGGAGAAACATACAAGATTTCCCATGAGCTGTACGCAAACGCAACCCTGAAAAGGCCTGGGAGCCTGGCAGGTAGAGGTCAAGATGATTTTCGTTACCTTTCTCATATTTCCATGTGTGAAGTGCTGTCATGACACACATCATTATTTGTGAATGAGAAGCGGTGGCACAGCAGCTACTTTAGTCTCATTTGAGGAGTATTAAGATTGCGCTGAAAAGAAAAGTTTGGGAAAATGTGGCTGTAATATGGAGAAATGTGTCGTTTGTCTATAGATACGCAGTATTTAAATAATGTTGAATTTACTACTATCGTCAGAAAGAAAATGACCTCTGCTCATCCGCATGTCATTTCAAGAGCTACTGAGCATGTCAACCCACTTTACAGCAGCATACGCATGCAGACGCTTTTTCAATAAAAAAAAAAAAAAAAAAAAAGCATGTTGTTTTTTTCAATGTGTAGTTCTTAAACAAACAAAATCAATAGAAGCTCTTCAGCCGCAATTAGATTTTTAATGCTGAAATATAAATATAGCTTTATCACATCACATCGTAATTTCATGAATACGATTCATAAATTGTTATTATTTACCTGCATTCCTACACAGAAAAAAAAAATAGTTCCAACGTTTGAATGTAGTGCTTGATTATTATTATAATTTTTTTTTTTTTTTTACTTCTCAGAGAATCCTAGTTGAGCCGACTCAAATGTTATATATATTTTATATATATATATATATATATATATATATATATAAAGGTAAATTGAGTGTGTTCCTCACTCTATTCCTGATTCCTGTTCAAAATGGTAAAATGTTGAGAGCTCACTGAAATTGAAGATGAGCATTAAAGCACTTGCTTGAGGGCCTCTTTTTCGTTCTACGACAGGTGCTTTCGCACGTTTGTTAAGCACCGTATATTTCAATTGTACCCTGAATAATGTTCGACAGCAGCGATAGAAAATGTTTAAACGTGAAATGCCTGACTATGTTCTGACTGATAATCCACTTGGCACTTCCATTGGACCAATCAAATTTCGGTTTGTGGAGGCAAAGTCCTTCTTGTTATTATCATTTGTGAGATGCTGATTAGTGATCATTTTCAAACCGCTTGCATAGAAATCCTTATATGGATTAATATATGAAAATAATTCTCATAATCAAAAGTAATCAAAGTATACTCATATAAAGCTACTATGTAAGTTTCTTTGTGCCACTAATATTAATAGTAGAATACATTCAAAAAGATATGCTGTATTCTGTAGTTACTTTTCCACTGGCTATTTTTTCCCCCCAAACATTGTATAATGCAGTTTTACAAATGTAAATAAAGTGTACATGTAATAATATAAGAAAACAAGATGCAAACTGGAAATAGTTGTTTTTTTCTTTCATTTGTTCAACTCGGTGTGAATAGCCTAACCCCGACAGCAACACACTCCAAAACAATGACAAGGCATGTGTGCACCCTCTTTGAAAATGTCATTTTGCAAAAAGAACTTTCTGTATGCTGCAATGACACCAAAATGTTTCTGAATGGTTATTATTTTCAAAAACGGCACTAACAACAACAGCGTCTCTAGGGACCTATATGGAAACAAATATTGACTCTTTTCTTTTGTTAGTACAGACGATAAACATACTTGAAAAAGGGGAAATGAAATGGGTGCACTCCAATATTATCTGCAGCTCATTGTCCCATTGTGCAGTTTTACCTCAATGTCCTCCGTTCGTGTGAATCGTTCTGTCTTTGATCGTAACCTTCATCGTTGCTGTGCGCCACAGGCTCCAGAGGTTCTTACAGCAGCCAGCACAGCCACCTGGGCTCTGAGTTGCGAGCGCTGCAGTCTCCTGAGCACCACATCGATCCCATCTACGAAGACAGAGTCTACACCAAACCCAACCTAAGAGGACAAGGTGAGCTAAAATGAGGGATGGGTGGATGTGAAATGCACACAGAAAGTACGCAGAGAGTGTTTAGTCAACATGTTGAGTAAATATCTACAAATACAGTCGAAAGAATTGTGAACCTGAGGAAAAAGCAAACACAAAATAGACAGATGAAGGCCAGATGACGACACCTTTCGACCGAATTCTGAATACAACTCGAGTGGCAGTATTTGATGTAAAGTTGCACATACTGTAAATGATCCCTTTTTCATTAAACAACAGTAACAAAAACTATGTTGTAACTGTAAAAGCCTTCATAAAGTTGACTTATAAGACAGTCGACGCTAACAGAGAAAACAAGTGGGGGCATCACAATATCTAGTAACGCACATGAAAAAGATTTAAATAGCCCCAAACTATAAATAGCTCCATCAGGCTGTGAACCATCTAAATTTAGCAACTATTGAGAAAAAGACATCACACGATGTTGAGTGGAGAATGAAAGAAATAGAGTACAGAGTGGTGCAGCATGCACTCACTCAGTAAGTTTTGGGGGTTTATTATAAAGAATGATTTGCTGAAGAAATATTCACGTTTCATCTGATTGTGTCGTACTATTTACCGGAACAGGTAGGCAAATCTAATTGGGGTCTCAATGGCAATTTTCCCTCAGTCACAGTCTGGTAGATAATTAGTTTTAAGGCTGACAATTAATCGGAATGAATCCCCTCGGTGAATTGGCTTGGGCGCTTTGTAATAAAAGCAAATCACCCTTGTCCTAAAATGTTTGCAATGAAGTGTTGGCGAGCTCCTGCTCGAGGAGTCATACAACTATTTATTGCAGCATGAACAGAATGAGCAATTATAAGATCTTATAATATTATATTGCAGAACCCTGGCTTGTCGCTCACTCACGCACGCATGCACCTTTGGGTCACTTTTTTTGTCATATTTCAGGCTGGGGCACAACTGGAAGTTTTGATGACCCTCCAAAATGTGAAAGGTTTATCTCAGTGGATTTTACACCCATCTGACACGCCGTATTATAACCTAGCACGTTCGAGAGCTGTATTTGGAAAACTTTTAGAGAGAGAATAATTCTCACTTTTGAGTCACACTCTCCAATGGATATGAATTTAACAAGTCGCTTATGCATTGCACAGGTGCACAATAATCATTTTGTGTGAACGAATTGCCGCACCGCAGGTTTTTCCAATACTTTGGATTTGATATTATATTTACCTTACAGGGGATAATGAAACTCACTCCATCAAAACAGTTGTCAATGATGTAGATGTAATGTTTTAAGTGAAACTGTTACGTGTATGTCAGAAATGAAAATGTAATTTGTTATGCATGTAAACACTCTTAATAGTACAACTTAAAAACTAAGTATACAGTGTAAAACTTATGTTTGAATGATAATAATAATAATCCTGGTTTCTTACCTTTTTTTAAATCTCTCATCATCATTACCATGCTTTTTTGGTGGAATATCTTGTGACTAATACGTTTGTGAAACAGTTGAAACAGGCGTATGAATGTCAAAGAAAATGCCAAAAACTTCATAAGCAACTTTGTCGTCTTAGAATTGGAATATTGTTGTTTAGAATCAATAATTATTTATTTTATGCATTTAATTGTGTTGATTGCTAGGTTTATTTATTATCATTGCGTAAAGGTCTCACTTGCATGTGCTAGTGCATGTGTGCGCGTAACGTTTTTTTATTTATTTTATTTTTATTTTTTTTTAATGACTTCTATTATGCAAGGTGCCCATGATGTATTTTCCAATCTTGAAAGAGGTTTGCCATGTGGTCTTCTTGGCAGAAATGAAGAGCATGTCTGTCTCATTTGTAAGCTACCGTCTGCTTTATGTTTTCTGATATTCTTCTGTCATTTGAGTTTTTGTTTAAATGAAAACTTTGGTGAGTTAGCTTTCAATCTGAAGTCATCCCATCTGTTGGGGGATGACTTCATCTGTTGGGGGATGACTTTCCCCTGCCTCATTTACAGATGGTGTTTTTACAACTGCTCTTTTATTTTTTTGCTTCTTCCCTTTCCTCGTATTTTCTTCTGTGCTCTTTCTACCATTTGTGCTGGTGATGTCGCATGTGTGTCCAACCTGGTTTTGGCACTTCGGTACACCGTCCTCTTCCTCCACTCTGCTCCTCTTCAACGACATTAGTGGTGAACCAACTGTACCAAGAGGTCCTCAACTATCTGCTCTGTCCCTATACTTTAGCCCCACATTCCCCCGGTGTCGACCCAATCCCCTTGCAGCGAACGGGAAGCCAGAGCGCCGCCTCCACCTTCCAAAGAGGCAGCTTCGCTACAGGAGGTGGACCTGACTACAGCAACCCATACCGCACGTTGCAGTTCTGCCCGTCCACCGAGTCGCCTTACAGCAAGTCAGGCCCGGCCCTCCCTCCCGAAGCGACCCTGGGTCGCTCTCCATCTGTGGACAGCATCCAGAAGGACCCGAGGTGAAGTATTTTCACTTGGAATCAATTCTGGCTTATTGGTCAAGCACTTTGTTCTATTCCCTTGCCAATCTCACTCACTTAACTTACTGAGGTCCAGATTCACCAAATCAAAGGCATCAATACCAGTATGCTTGAAAATAGTAGCCCACCTTTTACGTAGCATCATTTGGTCTGCTTCAATCAAAGCCTCGTTCGTTTTCTCCCTTGTTGCAGTTCGCGTGGTCAGGTGTGAACACAGTACTGGAACTGCCATATTGAAGTGGTCTCCGGTTTCAAAACAAACTCTTCGCAGTTCGCGATCCAAACTCGATCAACTCCCAGGGTTGGCACTGGGTCATGAAACCTCTTAGCCAATGTGGCTAAACAGTCTAAAAATCTCCTAGCCACACTTGTGTGTAGTTAGCCACAACATCACGTGTGTTTATGTGGCTAAACCTGTACCCACACTTAGCTAGTCCTTGTCACCAGAAAGCTGATACGATTTTGACAATGTGGGCCCAATTGAAACTACCTAGCCATCAATCAGGACTAGGGCTGAGTGATTTGGGAAACGACACTATTTGCGGGATTGTGTTTTTAACCAAATATTGTGATTGCGATTTAGCATACGATTTTTCAGGGGGGATGTTTGTTCGCATTATTCACTCTAAATGTTGTGATGAATTGACATGAATAACAAATCTTTATTTTACTATTGACTTGTAAAAAGAGAAACTTTCCACCACAGTACAGTATCGACCTATTGATTTAACTTCACGCCGAGTAAAAATGTAATATTATATAATGATGCTCTTGTCAGTAGCAGTAGCACTCCTGTCAGTGTCAGCCGAGTATCGCGATCAAGTGGGGAGTGACACGGGTGACACTTTGCATCACTAAGATGTGAGTGTAAAAGCACTTGAAAATGTTAATTCATGTTCTCATGTATTACAGTAAAAATGTGAAGATGATTCACTTGTTATTCAATAATGCTCAAGAAGGATGTTAAGGACTTTATCTAGCTCAGAAAATGAGAGAATTTTCTCAAATTGAAACTTTTTTCTGAAACATTCATATTCAGAATCTTTGGAGGTAAATGTTAGCAGGCTAACTTTAGCTGTCAGATAATTGCAACAGATTGCGACTGTGGGCCGCCAAATGACTAGCTGGTTACGCCCTGGTTTGAGCCAGTGCTGCTGCCGCTCGCCCTGACAACCAAAGTGGGATTAGCAGCTCGTGCATTGATGAAGAAGGCAGTTTAGCTAGCTGTGAGAACTAATGTGAATTGCAGGAAACATTGACCGTTGACACTTCAAACATACATCGGAGTAATAAATATGCGTGCTTCAAGTCGTCGCCAAGCGGCATCGGATCCTGTCTCCCCCGATGCGCCGCTCCGTGCAGTCGAGAAAGCCCGTGAGCCCGTCTGCTTAGCCAGAAGCAGCGGGACGGCAGATTGAAGCATTTTACGAAGCGGGGGAGGAGGGAATTAAACCACTAACACCGTTCACACACGGCGGAATGAGCACGCTCACTTGAACTTTAATAAGGAATAGCTTTTGACGAACCCTGACTCCAAATGGTAAACAAATCAATCGGGCTGGGCCCTAAACGACATGATGGTGACGCAACACTAAACATTGTTGTAAACAGATGGAACGAGTGATTTACTGAATACGGCTGTCCATATAATTATTTACATTATCGACAACAAAGGCCACTTGCGTTGTTCCATGTTGCGTTCAACTATATCGACTGATTTTGACCCTGACAATATCAGATTAGATGCTGACATTGTGCCTTGAGAGTACATAGAGATACATTTTCGACGCACCTCAACAGATAATTGTCCGAATTTGCTGGTTGCGTGCAATCGAATCTGGGCTTTAGTATCATGCACACATCACACCACATCTCACTGTCCTTTCCAGTTTGCTTGGCATTACGGATCACCTGCACACACAAGAAGGTCCAATTTAAACGTTTCATCAGTCACAATCATATCGGATGCATGAGGAAGACAGTTAATGAGGAAAGAGCATCTGGTATTGCTTTTAGACATTGAGAGTGTGAAATAAAGCCAAGGCAAGATGAGACGATTCATGCAGAAACAAGTCCAAGACAAAGATTTCGTTTGTGAGCTTCCTATCTTCTTGCTTCGACTAATGACTGTACAAACAAGCTGTCGAATGGCGACGCGAGCCAATCAAGTTGTTTCTCTTTGTGAAATGTCGGCCGAGGTCCCACAGCTTTTTTTTGTACCATTGTATTCTTTCTAATAAGAGGTTATCTCCCGAAGGGGTTGCTCATGTTGTTGCCATTGCTCTTTCCTCCCGCCATCATTGTTTCTCTGGGCTCTCCAGCACATTGCACCCACATTGTCTGTTGGTTCACTCTTGTTAAACTTCAGCATCGTTGTTGTGTCGCTTCTGGCAACCACTTGTATGCACTGATATGACACATCTCCGGCACAGACTGTGGTGCACGCTTTATTTTCATAACATGTACAGTCATCGTCAGTCATATGCAATTGCCCGAGCTGTGGTAAAGAGATACTCAGAGCTGATTGAAGTAACACGGGAACGTCCTCATAATATAATCTACAAATTTCACAAAATTAAACTGACAGTGGACCCATTCATGGTGTAGGGTCTGCGATGTAAATAATTAAACAATTTACAATGAATACAATACCTTCAGGCAATACGTAAGGTCATAATACTTTGCTAATCGCTCCTAAAATGAAATTGTGTTGATAGTAGTTCGATGTCCAACATCATTCAAGTGTTCATGTGGAAATAAAGCATAACGTAACATGTCATCCTCCACCACCTGCTCTGTGTGCATGTACTCCACCTCCTCCACCACTGCCTGATAACCAAAATGCTGAGAGAAAGTCAAGTCGAGTCGCTTTACTACTTTATCATCACTATTCTGACGGTTACTGATAACACTTTTCTTGCCAGACAGCCAACATATACCTCTCTCTTGTTTCTCTCTACCTCGATAGGTACGACCCTGAATTCCTTGTGTGGAATCAAAATCAAGCCGAGCAAAGAATGACAAAGTAATCCTACTATTTATTTCTATATTTTTATATATACATTCTGTTCATCAATCTTACCTTTGTCTCATTCACTGAATCTGTCCATCTCCGTTTTATGACACAAACACAGGTGTTAATGGTACATTCCATTTGTATTATCACTCATGTACATTTTGCATAGCAGTATATCAAACAGCAATCACCTCCAAATAAGCCCAGTGTCCAGTTAATGAACAGATGCTGCCTTTTGAAAGTTCTCGGCACTAAATTGTGGCAGTACGTAACACTGGGATAACTTCTTCAGCCTCAAGTTGCTCATCATTAAGACTGGATCCTTTAGTCAAGCTAAAACCAAATACCTCCATTTAACATTAATCATGGGATTAGATACGTAACTAACTAGGCTATATTAACATCTGAAAAACATTTGACTGACCAGAAGCTCTGTTGAGATAAATATTCATCATTCTCTCCTTTGGCTGTCCTGCTAACCCCAGTCCCTTCATCCGTGTGTCTTTCACCTCCTGATTTACCCAAACATTTTTTTCATCGTGTGTTCTCGTCATTTGAGTATATTTTGTGCTTGATATTCACAGTATCTTGTTCAATGACCATTTTAGCATCTGGATTCAAGTTTACTTTGAAGCAACAACAAAAACAGAAAAGAAAAGAAAGGTAGCTTTTCAATTGCTGCAGCTTCATCATTTTGATTTTGTACTATTGCAATTTGCCCTGTATATATTATCAAGTCATAGTTACTATTTACCATTAGATTCGAGTGCATGGATAGAAGGCTGGATGACGGGTGTGTGGATAGATGGCTTGGTTTGCTGATTGATTGATTGGGATGGCTCTGGCTCGATATAAATGCATTGCTGCTTAAAGCAATGACAGATTTGTGCTGGACTTGATCTGACCTAAGACAAAGGTTCTCTCGTCTCTCATGCAAGACCATACAGTATACAATGTTATACTGTATAAAAACAGTTGATGTTAAGGTTGGGTGTAAAAAAAATAAATCAAATAAAATCAAATAAAAAGCTAGACAAAAAGCGCAATCAAATCAGACCACTCGAAGAACACAGGTCTCTGCCAAGGTTCAAAGAAGGAACAGAGTGCATGGCTGCAATCTGGGCTCTTTATTGCTAAAAGTAGGCAGAGTTTCATCCTGATCCACAATGTACCTTAGGAAACAAAATGTGGTGAGGGCTTACATTTGCACATCAAATTACAACCTGAACTGATAGTATTTCACTGAGACGTGCGTCCAAACAGTAGGAATGGGATGTCCCAAATTAAACTGAAATTGCTTGGCAAAATTAGATTTGAAATTACAGCTTCTTCCCCTATATAGTATAAATAAATGTTTGAATTCTCACCACATCTTAGTAAAACAATCAAAATTGATACTATTATACTATATTATTTCACTCTGAGTAAAACAGTCAACATCTAAACTATCTCTCGCTCTCCAATTAATGCATGTTTTTGGGATGTGGGAGGAAACCGGAGTGCCCAGAGAAAACCCACGCAGGCACGGGGAGAACATGCAAACTCCACCCAGGCGGGGCCGGGGATTGAACCCGGGTCCTCAGAACTATGAGGCTGACGCTCTAACCAGTCGTTCACCGTGTCGCCATTATTGTTATTATAATTGTTATTATTATTATTATTCAGGGAGGTGAATGCTGGGGTCATGTCTAGTCCTTACCACCCCAAAGGCATCAGTGACAGACACACGCACACAAACGTATACACACACCACAATGTACTGTATGCCGGCATACTGTACCTTTCCTCTTTTTCCCAGAAGAAAATCCTTTTTCCACTAAATGTCTCGCCCTGATTTGGGTGTCCTGCATTCTGACGTAGTGCACTGTGGTGTAAACACACACACTTCCACACGCGCTCGCGCACGCACACACACACACAATCACAGACAAGTAGTCGTGAAAGATAACCCACCTGGTTGCTTAGAAACAAAGAGTGAATTGACAATCGGTCACTACTTTGTCCCAGTCCACTGAATTGTCAAATGAAACATTAAGCTCTCTTTGGTGACACTCTCAAGCGCATGCACACACACACACACATTATGTACATATTTCGCAAAAGGAAAAATTCCTCTCTCAAACAGTATTATTCAGCTTTTCTTTTTCCAGATCTCATCTCCTTCACCTTGACTGTATTCTGCTCGTAAGTCCGACTTGTTAATATTCAAGAAACACGCAGGCCAAACAGCAAGGAGATAGGGGTGTGGTTGAGCAAAAACAGGCTTATTTATAGTACACACAAATGTTGATGGAAAAGCAAAGATAAGAAGAAACCAATACAGACCACTTGGCAATTTGCTTGATGTCCCTTGAAGAGAAAATATCGGGGATGAGGTCAGAATCAGAATCTTTATTTGCCAAGTATGTCCAAAAAACACACAAGGAATTTGTCTCCAGTAGTTGGAGCCGGTCACTGATGGTGTAGTGGTACACTCGCCTGACTTTGGTACAGGCAGCGTGGGTTCAGTTCCCATTCAGTGACGGTGTGAATGTGTGTGCGAATGGTTGTCCGTGTCTATATGTGCCCTGCGACTGACTGGCGACCAGTTCAGGCTGTAGTCCGTCTTTCGCCCGAAGTCAGCTGGGTTAGGCTCCAGCGACCCGTGACCCTAACCAGGATAAGCGGTGTTGAAAATGGATGGATAGTTGGAGCCGCTCGAGTACGACAACAGACAGTCAATTGGCAGAGAACACTTTTGAGACAGAAAGACATTGACTAAGACAGTCACTGAGCAATAAAGAGTTGCCAGTTATCTGGTAATGCCGGTACAAATTATAAAAAAATTTTTTGACAATTGTGCAAAAAGATGCAGAGTCCTCTAGCACTTAGAGCAGTTCGAATGACTAATATTGCAATAGTCCGCTGCAATGACCATGGTGCAAAGGGCGCCGAGACTTCAAGGAATTTATGCAGTTTAGAGTGACGAGTAGCGCGATAATCTGGTAAAATGTCGATTGTGCAAATGTTGCAGATACTCCTCAGTCAGTGTGCAAATGGGGCAGATGCTGCTCTGGCATGAGTGGCCAGTATTGGTCAACAACAGATATGCAAATAGTGCAGCGTGGCGAGACTACTACAGTGAGTGCACGAGTATTATATAATTGGCCCCACAGAAATGTGACAACGAACTCAAGGCATAAAAATTGTCAGTATGTTGCAATGGAATTGTAGGTTAGCTGTTTAAGAAGTTGATTGCTAGAGGGAAGAAGCTGTCTGCTCGTTCTAGTTTTGCCATTAAAACCTCAAGAGTTATGAGCAGTCATGTGAGCAGATTTATTCTGCTTCATTTCTTAAAAAAAGTAACACTGTGTCAGAGCAATGTGTTTAAGCACATCTGCTTCATCCTAAGTAAAGTATTTAATAGGGTGGCTGTAACATTTAGAAATAAAATCAGAGGCCTGCCATGCATGGCGAAAATCATTCATTTTGTTGAGTTGAGGTCGCTGGGGCCATGCAGCCTGATCCCAAGTGACTACCTGTCATAAATGAAAGTGTTCCGTGCAAGGCTGTTGTCCTTGCACCAACGCTTCAGCTTGACTATCTCATCTCTGTACTGCGTCTCATCATTATTACTTATTAGTCGAATGATTGCGGTGTCGTCAGCGAACTTGATAATCCGGTTATTGTTATGAGTGGCTGTACAATCGTGTGTGAACAGAGAGTACAGCCGGGGGCTTGGGCAGCAGCCTTGGGGTACACCGGTGTTACATTTGTTTGATGATCTTAAACATTAAAGCTGGGAAACTATGCACCCAAATAAGAATTTGAGAAGGGGGCAAATACATTTTTATGACACTGTACACGAACAATTTACACTAACAAACACTTAACGACCACAAATTTCAGTGTAAATTTGTTTCGTACAATCCTGCTAACGTGGCGGGAGCAAAAGGCGATCAAAACCATACCTTTTTGCCTTCAAGCTTATGCGTTTGGCGGAGAGCTCTGTAAAAGCCATGGAAATGTTTTCATACATTTTCTAGCATATTTCATTACCTAATGTTTGATGGAATATGATGCTCCAAAAATTCTCACGGTGAACTTACTGTTGATTGATGTTAACAGATGGCTTAGTTGTATTTGCTTATCCTGCTGTGATATTTATATTTATATTATTCAGTGTTTCGGGCTGGGAGCCTATCCCCTCATGTTGTCTTTTCTCTGGATCACACATTCACAGAAAGAGAGACAGAGCAAAAAGTAATCCAGCTCCGGGCTGACATTCATAGAGAATGAATGAACCAGTTATTATAGGCAGGACATAGGGAAGAGAAGAAAGAAAACTTTAGATTCACTCATGTTTGCTCTTGAGCCTGACTAATTTTAGCGACTGCTGGTAATTTGGTCCCAGAATAGCAATACTATGCCCCATATATTCAAGTATTCCAATGCATGTGTGTCCAACATGTATGTTGTATGTGTGCCCGTCTGAAAAATATCATAGCCTTAGGATTTAGGCTTTGAGTTTGAACCATTGTGACATGCCACTTTTCGCTGGGGTGTTTGCTATTCCAGGCTATGGTTCTGTCATTTTGCTGCATGTGTTCTTCGTGTTTTGTTTACCCACCAAATAATCACGCTCTCTTTGTCCCATAACATGTACATAGTTTTTTCCCCCTGTTCTTGTTTTCCCATAAAAACGATAAGTATGTGCTATAGTGGGAAGTTAGTGAGCGAATCATATTGTCTGGGTGCACAGTGCCAACTGGTTTCATCAGTGTCCCTTTATCTATTTGAAGTGTTGCCTGCACACTCCCTGTTATGCATGAAGCACTATTGTTATCATTTGCTTTGTTGACAGTGTCGACCTTAGAAACAATGTGGGGGAAACATTGCTGTGGTTTGAACAGTAATGGTTTGAGACACCTTTTTGACACAACCCAATATTGTAGGGGGCAGTGAAGCATCATATTTATGTTTGTCTGTCCATGTGTTAGTTAACAGACTACCTCCTGTTTTTATTTTTATTTTATTTTTTTTGTCCTGTTCGGCTGTTAGTTCAAGCAGAATGGAGGATCTGTATCCCTTTTATGCCGGAACAGTTTTACTGTGTCACAGTGGAGTTTTTAAGATTCTGCTGTGGTTTCTTAGTATTATACTTGATGTTTATTGAGAATCAGAATCGATCAGTCGAACAGAACGATGTTTCTAGAGGGGAGAGAGAAACGAAGACAAAAGACAAAGCACTAATTGTAAACGGGACGGGAAAAGTAAATCATTACATATCTACAACAATGAAGCATTAGATATGAGTGTTGCACGCGGCTGTAGTGCCACACCCTGTGAGGGAAGGACAGGACGAGATAGAACAGGATAAGGACAGGGTCGTGAACCCGGCTGTACAACTGAAGTGTGTTGGGATTGACTATGTAAATTATAAAGACAGTGTATTTGTGAGAAGGCATTTAACTTCTCAGCCTGCAATGTTATTTCTTTCAGTCCTGACAGATGGTGGAAAGGGTGAAGTTGGGCCTTCAACTCTATAGTGACAAAAGGGATTAATGGTCATTGGAGTCAGCTAAGCTCATTGGTTAAGGTCTACCGAATATCGACAAGTGAGATGAGTCAATGACTTGAGTTTTTAAGTGATGGAAGGACAACATTAGATGGGATGAGCTTGAACAGAATTCCACTATTTCGGTATGATCTTTGAGCGTCGACATTGTTTGCTGCATTGGTCATATTGTACATCCCTGTCTGTGCTTTCTATTTTGTTCATCGCAAATGAAATCATTTCGTAATATCTTTTTTTAATTAAATGATAGCGTTTACTGATTGATAGTCCAATCCTTCATAGAGATGCCGTTGGTGCTACTGCATGTTCCACTTTCTACTGAAATTAATACACACAAACAAACACATACACGTCTGCCTGCTTGCTTAGCTTGAACATTTGAAGATTTATTGGGCAATTAACCCACAAGGTGACCTGCACCAGGCTATGTCAGCTCTGATTATATTTACTGAAGGCCATGCCAATGCAGTGTTTACACTGTGTTCATGTAATGGCTGTCCACTTGTGTGTTTTTATTTAAATGGGCCTGACGTAAAGTGGGGGGAAATGTAAACAAAAACAAACCAAAAAAAGACAAGTGCATTGCATTGGCTTGTGGTGCCCGCGTTATACAGTATGTGTTCAGATTTTCAAATGTGAGCATGTCCATTGGGATTTCTCTGGTGCTGCATTCAGAATAGGATGCAAGCAAAATGGCATTGATACTCAAGAGTAAAAATGTATCTACTCCATATGTGCAACCAAAATGTGTTAGAACTCTCGGAAACGTTGAAGTCAAACTGTGTTGAAATAACTCAAGCTCCTACAAACTGGATTATCAAAAGTTTAACTATTCCAAGTAGAGACAAAATCATAACAAAATCTCGTCTTTCTTACATGCCCTCTGGTCTGTAATTTACAATGCTAAATGACATTGACTTGAACAGAAAAGAAACGAGCCAGTTTCAGTTGCTCCCAAGAAACGGGATGCTTTTATCTCTTTAGATTATTGATAAGTCTCCCGATAGAAGGAAGCTTGTCAATATCTGATAAGCCGAGTTCCCCTTCTTCAACTCCACTCTCTGATCTCTTTATTCTCTCTTGTCACATCATTCTCACATTAATTATTTGTTTTTTCTTTCATCACACACACTCCTTCCCATATTTATAGGGTTAGTGCACTTGCCCGTGGGTGCGTGTGTATAGGTGTGTGTGCGTGTGTGTGTATGTGTGTATGCACCCTAATTGTGCCTGTGAGCAAATGCAAAAAAAAGAAACCTTTGGGAGACAAAAACCAAAGTCAATGTGGCCAATAGAGGAAAAGATTCATTTACACCTGAAAGGGCCTGTTAATGTTTTGGTTTGTGGAATTTGCTGTTGGGTTTGCAGAATCGATTAGCCATATTTGACAACATGAATGTGCCCAGCGATTGACTCGCGACCTTGCTTGTCCAAAGTCCGCTGGGATCCAGCTCACCTGCGACCCTGATGTAGGCATGCAGTATATACAGTCACGTGGATGGATGGAAAACCTGGATGCATAAAGTTTGTCATGTAAATATACATCAGTATGAAGAAAAACACTACTAGAGATAACGTTTTGATTAGGAACAGTTTGAGGATGGCCATTTTCTGTTGGAGCAAGGACCATAATGGCATGAATGGCATTTGAATGAGTTTGGTGTAGATAAACTGGAGCCATGCCCTCTACCCCATTGAACAGCTGATGATGAACTAGAACAGTGATGGCGACACAGTGGTATATGTTGTGAGTGCACCTGCCTCACAGTCAAAATGTTCTGGGTTCAATTATTGGCTCGTGTCTGGAGTTTGCGTGTCCTTTCTGCTTTTCTATCCATGCATGCTAGGTTATTTGAAGACTTACAAAAGAGTCTTCATTCAGCCTACCACGCATGTTTTTGGGATGTGGGAGGAAACCGGAGTACCCGGAGAAAACCCACGCAGGCACGGGGAGAAAATGCAAACTCCACACAGGCGAGGCCGGGATTGAACCCCGGTCCTCAGAACTGTGAGGCAGACAGTCTAACCAGTCGGCCACCGTGCCGTGGGGCTAACTCATGTTAAATTAATTTATCAAAGGTAATTCATGGTTATTATAGCTTGTTATTGCAACGTAGCCCTTGCTGCCTTCTAGAATAATTCCTTTTTTCAATTATTACACAGAACTCCTTCCTATTCCACATATACTGTACAAGTCTGTTGCCTTCTTTTGACTCATCCTTCACCTATCCTGCATTTGTGCCTGAACATTTCAAGTCAGGGGCAAGATCCTTTGGAACAGATTTAACACACTCACACTCTCAAAAAAGGAGAAAACTGCCCACACACGTAGTGCAATGTTTTCTTTGTGCCTCCCTGCAGAGAGTTTGGTTGGAGGGATCCAGAGCTGCCTGAGGTGATCCAAATGTTACAGCATCAGTTCCCATCAGTCCAGTCTAACGCTGCCGCCTACCTCCAACACCTCTGCTTTGGAGACAACAAGATCAAGTGTGAGGTAATGACTCAGAGGACGAACCCTTGTCATTCGCTCCACCAGCTGCACAGTCCGTTTGGTCCAACTTGTCTTTTTACAGGATTGTAGTTAACCATTCAGTATTCCTCCCAAAAACAACCACACAGCAGGGTTCCTGTGTATTATACTGTATTTAGAGAGGCTTGATCCATGCATGCACGCCAGCTGCAATTGCTTAATCACACAGGGTTGTCGGCGTGCACGCAAGATTGAGGATTTGGGCATGACTCCATCTGACAGGCTTTACTCATTATGAGGCCTTTGTGGCTTTGGGTCGCAATGTATGTCCAAATGGTGTCTCCATAATCTCAAAATGTCAAACCAGAAACCACATGTACACACACACACACACACACACAGAGAGCGGAGCGTGCCCTTTACAAAAGCTGATTTGTCAGCAATTCCGTTTTGCCAATGCAGGGAAAAAAAGATTTCCCTGATAACTTGAGATTTTGTACCGTAATCCTCTAATCTAGTCTAAAAATACACCAGACTTGAAGTTTAGTAGAGCATGTCGAGGAGAAAATGGCAAACAGTCATGTGACATCATGTCGCTTTCAACATTGGCAATACAAATAAACAGAAAATGCAGTGCAATTAATGAACGTTGGATTTGCCATGCTTGGTTCTAATAATCCTAGAAATGTGATAGTCTGTTCTATCAATTCATATGTATTTATGCCCCTACAGTCCACAGCAGGAAATTGCAGAATGTAATCTTTCATCAAGCAGAGTAATGAGGAAAGCACCGATCACATAAAAGTCATGTTTTGTTTGATTAAACTCACCTCGAGTGCGTGACAATAGGAGGCATCTGTTCATCGTGCGTAACACTGTTTTCAAATTATTTTCACATGTCGTGAAAATGCATTTTTTGCTACTCTTTTATGTATAACATAGGTCGAAATTAATATGTGACCAAGTCTGACATCTATGCGGTTTGTCGATTGAATGCTGGAGAAGCCCATAAGGTAGTAACAGACTATAACGTAATAAAAGGCCTAAAATGTAATCAATTTGCCCTTCTTAAAGCGTTGTGGGCCCATAATGTAATAACTGGCCAATAATGTAATACACCTTCCTTCCTTCCTTCCTTTTACCATTTGACAATAATAACAAGAAGGGATGCAAATGGGGTGTAACTAATTTCACTTTTTGAAATGTGAAGGTGTTTTCATGTATTTAAAATGTAATAGTCATTTTATAGTGTGAAGAACAATACACGCTGTTCTTTATAAACATTTCCAGCTGCTTCGGAACAATGTGTCTTTTGTTTTCACTGAGGAAATGTACACTAGACAACAGGGAAATGCATGCATTACATGCATTATTGAGTTTACACAAAGTGGAAGTTAGTCATGTCTGGATATTGTTTGATATATTTCCCCTACAGATGAAAGAAAGCAATACATTTTTCAAAAATATACTCCCACCTTCCTCTACCTCAGATCCGGCGACAGGGCGGCATCCAGCTTCTGGTGGATTTGCTGGACCACCGTATGACTGATGTGCACCGCAGCGCCTGTGGAGCTCTCCGGAACCTGGTCTACGGGAAGGCTAATGACGACAACAAGATTGCACTAAAAAACTGCGGAGGAATACCAGCTCTGGTCCGACTTCTCCGGAAGACCACAGACGTAGAGATCCGAGAGCTCCTTACAGGTAAAACGCATACTTTTTACAAGGAATTAGTGTCGAACATTTCATTGTTAGCCCTTTTGTCTGTATAATCATACAGACTAACACAGCCACTGTACATCTGACAATTTATGTTGCTCTTCTTCTGTTCTCTCACAGTGAATAAAAACCTCGTTTTATGGCCTAACCTGTATATTCGATGTAAGTCATGCATATTCCTGAAATAAGTCCAAAATTGCCTCTGATGATTGTGTTTTACCAGACTCATTTAAAATGTTGGTACAGAATTGGATAAAATGTAGTACATAATTTAAAGACCCTGTAGCGTATATTGGTTCGAATAAAACGTAATTAATTTAGGAGAAGAGAATAAGATGGAAGCGACACGTGCGTTACTTCCGGTTTAGCGTAATTCTAAATTTAAGCGTTAAAATCAAATGATTTTATCTTGAAAAGGGGCACCACGTCGCTTTTTAGGTGTATAAAATTTAGGAGAAAGCGACAACAAACATTTTGCCAGTCTCGTAATCTGAAGGTTGCTACAGGAATTAGATGAGTTCTCGATAACCAGGTCTTTTGTCGAACCCAAACACACACTGACGATAAGGGTAGAAAATTATTATGAGATCTAACAGGGGGAATCTACCGGGAGACAAGGCAGGAAAAAGCAAAACCGAGGACAGACAAACATTGGTAGGAAGAGGCTGTGATTGTGACGTGAGGGTGGAATGTGCGTGTAGTGACAATGCATGGAGCTGGAGGTTCCTGTTCTCGTTAATTCAAACCCAAATATGCCTCATCTGTACTTTAGTAGATCACAAATTGGGAGCGCTGGCAGGGTGCCCTGCGGTGGGGAAGGGTCCGATGTGTCCTCGCCACCTCGCGGTGCGAGGTGGGGCTTCCTGGCTGAGCCCATTTATTTACAGTTTCCCTGATCGCAGCTCGCGCAGTTGCGATGTAAACGTGAATGGCGGCCACGGGCGCACTGAATGGGTTGCTAAATACATCATTTTTGCCCTGACATATGAAGGCTCATATATAGTGTGTTCAGATGGGTTATTGTCCTGAAAATCCCTCACAAAACCTGCCACTCTTGAATGCAAATGAACTTCTGTTCGAAAACCGTTCACAGACGCCAGAGTGAGAGCGTTCTAAAATAACGTTCATCAGGCAGAAATGAACTAAGTTCAATTCACGTTTCCCCAAAATGAAAGTAGCTCATTGAATTTGTTCCGGTACAACACTGGCGACAACGTACGTTCGGCCGGGGATACAAACCGGCAACTCGCCAGTTGCAGGACGCCGCCCGCGACAGGTTATCAACAACATTCTTCTCTCATTTGCTGAGAAGTCAAATAAATATCCATGTTCACTGGGAGGGCTGGCAGTGAATGAGTTAAGACGATCTTTTCATGTAAAAAGGACTTTAAGTATGGAATTATTATTGAATGAAATTCAGTTCAATAAATTTAGCGGGGATAAGCGGTTCAGAAAATAGGTGGATGGGTTAATTCAAGATGTTTACATCACATGCATCATTTCATATTCTTGGGCACATACAGCAGAAAAATGATATGATGCGATACCTAAAACAGGATACAAATGATTCAAACGAGTCTGTGTCTTTCTGAGATGCCTGCATTTTATCGAGATGCATTATTGACGTTTAGTCGAAAAATTATTTTATGTTACACACAATCTCATACGCTGATGTACTCTCATTCAGTGCTGCTCAGCCCACTCTGGGCTTTGTCAACCCGCAATATGTAAATTGTCATTCTAAACCTGCTGAGATATCGACTGAAACCGAACTTCAAAATAATTTCGTGATTACCAGTCATGTTTCCAGTTCTTGCTATTCCCAGAGCCCCTTAACATAAAAATATTTATCTCCAGGACCTTGATAGACAGACACTGACGCTATAAATCATTTATAACTTTTGACTGAACCACATCCAGAATTCTTTGGGGTTTATTCCAATCGAGGAATGAAATTTAAAAAAAACAAATTATATATATAAGGAGTGCATTATTTGCAGGCTTTGTGTGTCTCAAACTAATCTTGTTTCAAGCACTATATATTTGTACTTGCTTCATCGGGGTAACGAGATAATTTTCATTTACGAAAAATGACTCAATGATCATCGGGAGGCCACGCCAGAAATAGGTTCAGTTTTAACCTTCTAAGCTGAATACAAGTCTGAATCAATCAAGGTGTAACTAAGCGAGACACTATATGAGACACTATTGAATGTACTGTGGATATAAAATAGTGTTTTTAACTAAAACAAAAAAGACAAAACATGACAAAACACCTCTACCATTCACTGAATGACCCCCCCCCCCCCCCTCAGGCGGCACGGTGGCCGACTGGTTAGAGCGTCAGCCTCACAGTTCTGAGGACCTGGGTTCAATCCCTGGCCCCGCCTGTGTGGAGTTTGAATGTTCTCCCCGTCCCTGCATGGGTTTTCTCCCACATCCCAAAAACAAACATTAATTGGAGACTCTGAAATTGCCCGTAGGTGTGACTGTGAGTGCGAATGGTTGTTTGTTTCTATGTGCCCTGCGATTGGCTGGCAACCAGTTCAGGGTGTACCCCGCCTCCTGCCCGATGACAGCTGGGATAGGCTCCAGCACGCCCGCGACCCGCGTGAGGATAAAGCGGTACAGACGATGGATGGATGGATGGAAACCCCCTCAAAAATATGAATGTGTTTAATTCCTCTCATATTTAGATATCGTGTAGCAATAAAACATACAGTATCAAGTAGTAGTTAATATCATTATCCCCCAATGGTGGACGGCTCTTCCACCAGTAGTCCAGTATTGAATCTTTTTATATCATTTTGGGCCACCATAATTCCAGTTGTACAGTACAATACTCAAAAGAGCCCAAACAAAATGATCTGGTACGATTGTCCTAACATTTACCTGCGTGCGGTTCCCAGCAAATGCCGGAATCTATATTAAACATTAAAAAGGTCCTCACAATTATTTATATTATCAGGGAAAGGTTATACATTCCACTATTGTCAACTCAGTGACTGGTACTGTACTTGCAAGTTCTACTTCTTGGCTCTCGAATTGCAAATGTCTGCGGCGAGATCTCCAATTTAGCGAGACAGCAGAATTACCACCAATTCATTGATAGTTTATGCTCTTGTTTTTCCCCCTAGACCTTGGCAAAGAAAGACTAGAAAATGATTGACTTTGAGTGGTGAAGCTGCAGCACAATAGTAAGAATATCAGACTTTGGTGAGAACACTTTCTATCCAAAAAATCAACACAATGTATTGATTTCAACTTCTGGTTGGACAACCTCGACCTGGAAGGCACAAGCTGAACGAGTGGGAAATCCTGTCTCTGTATGTGAAATGAATCCTTATAGTACCCACATAAAATGACATTTTATGACCCTCTTGTTCTCTGAATACGTGTCAACATCACGTATATGCTACGCAGTCACCCTTTCACTGTGCACGGGGCTTTTCCATGCCGCGAGTCTCTTTCAGATGACCATATAAATCAGAGGAGCCGTTCAAAGCACAGAGCACAAAAATCTCTCATGTCACAAATTAATCAGACACATCCATGATAAAAAAAATAGATATATAAAATAGATACATAAAATAAGGTCTTGGGGGAAAGCGTCAAACAGGGAAAATGACCTCTGTTTTCCAATCTCTCGTCCGCCTCAATGGCTCTGTTCCCTGTTTTGAATTAAATGTTATTTTGTTTGGGGGTGAAGGGTTAAAACCAGTTTAAAGTGAGCTCCGATTGAAATGACATTTAAATTTACAACTACTACTGAAATACAGTGGTATATATTTTTAATTTACTCCTATAACATTTTTTTGTTTTTAGACCATAATTTGATATACTGTCGCCGCCATGTTTCAGTGTGCGCAAAGCATTCTGGGAATGATGACGTAGCTTTCCCAAAGAGGAGAAAGTTGAGATCTGAAAGACCTGCGGCTGTGTTCTCGTCACTTCAGCCCAGATTCTTTCTTTTTGCGTGGGTTTTCTCCGGGGACTCCGGTTTCCTCCCACATCCCATAAACTCAAAATTGCCCATAGGTGTGAATGTGAGTGCGAATGGTTGTTTTTTTCTATGTGTGCCCTGCGATTGGCTGGCGACCGGTTCAGGGTGTACCCCGCCTCCCGCCCGAAGAGAGCTGCGATAGGCTCCAGCACGCCCGCGACCCGAGTGAGGAGAAGCGGTAAAGAAGATGGATGGATGGATATGAACGTGGAAATGATTCTTTTTGTTATGTTAGTCAAGTCGGCAGAGATCATATACACCAAACATGTCATTGCAATCGGAGTTCACTTAAAAACAGCTGAAAATCTCTCTTCCCAGCTGATTAGCTGCTGCATACAGCAGAGCGTGTACATTATTTTTGGCTGTCGTTGGGAAACAACACACAATGATGTTGGAAAGAAGACAATTTCTTCCAGTCCCACAGTGGGTACATTTAACTGATCCCCTGGGGGCTCTGTAATTTCCTAAAGAATACTTGAGATGCGCATGGGATTAAAACGCATAACCACGATGCTGCACCTAACAAAGATCTGTGATATGTTTTTGATAACGCTCATTTATGGACTTTTACCTGAGATACAGTTTAAGGAAGGCAATCAATAATAATAGCTATTCAGCCTTTGTGCTCAGTAAAGGAGACGTGTGGCTTTTCTTCACAATGCCACATTAAATCTCTGATTGTTGGACCTCCATCAATTCATCCAAATTTCATCAAGCCAGCCTTAGTGAGTAATTACTTGAATGTCAACGGCACCACACAGATGATGAATGCACAGCAAAAAAGCTTTCCTCAAGGCCTTTACAATAAACCCCTTATTTCCCCAAGTTCTTATAAATATATTTATTCTTTATTTCACCCAGAACTTTTGGAGAATTGTATGGCAAACAGTGGCGGAGCTGGACTTTTATCCAAGGCTAATTCAGGGGGTCCACAGACTCTAACAATTAATTTGTTTTTCGACCAATGAATTGCAATCAATCTCTAAATGTTGCGATGTC
Source organism: Phycodurus eques (assembly GCF_024500275.1). Lineage (NCBI taxonomy): Eukaryota > Metazoa > Chordata > Actinopteri > Syngnathiformes > Syngnathidae > Phycodurus > Phycodurus eques. The sequence goes on from NC_084537.1 coordinate 6,864,764, forward strand.
CATACTAAGCACGCAGAAGGTGAGGTTTGTGCGCATACGTTCAAGTTTATTAACAGTGTTTACAACACAATGTACACACAAACTTGAACAACAATTTTTCAGTAACTCACTCACACGGTTATCCACTCACACACACACACGAGCAATTCACTCACACTCTCTCTGTCCACCTTACCGTTGCCTGACTTGCTTCTCTTTAGAAAAACATTATATATCTTGTCCCCCTGTCTTTTCATTTCTCAACGGACCCTATGGAAAAAAAAAGGCCAGCTTTGTAACTCTTAGCATCACTTACAATTGCACAATGTTATCAAATCCCCACTTCAAGCCTAAAAAATGTCACGGGAAATAGACCACTTTAGATGTAAGTTGCATATTCAAACGTTCAGCTACTCAGTGGTTCCCAACCGGTTTTGCCTCAGGAGCCGAAATGAAAATTTGTCATGAAGTTGCAACTGACATTTTTGACATTCTTTAGCAACTCAAATTTATTTCACCCAAAAAAATAGCCCAGTAACACAAAAGCCTTTATGCACAGTTGAAAACACGAAAACAGTTGTCATATATGAAACATGAACAAATATGAAATATGAAATAAAAAGGCACACTGTTTATGAATAGAAAGGCAGACTTATTTTTTGCACTGGCTGCTTATTGAAACGCTGCATGCGCTCGGTGATAAGTTTTCGTTTTTACCGCCATGAGATGTAACTTCATGTTAACTTTAGCTTGATACCCGTTGGCTGCTAGCAAAACGATCTCCGATCTGAACACAAAAGTGTTTTTAAACAGTGACTCATTAGGACACCACCGTAAAACTTCCTCTTCTACTTTTCCTCATAAATGTGGATTACAACTCTTTGTGGTACATAGCGCCAACTACTGTACCGTAGGGACTTAGCAGTCAAAAGGCATCACTGATTTCAAAATGCAAACGGCTTCTTTCGACAAGACGTCGGTGTCGTGATACGTCAGTCATCGGGGGGGGGGGGGGGGGGGGGGGGGGGGCACCTGGGGGAGTCCAATCAGATTTCAGTGGGGTCCAGTGCTACCCCGGCCTCCCCTCTGGCTCCGCCCCTGATGACAAAAGCGCTTTTCTGTTCCAGCATGACTGTACACCAGTGCACAAAGCAAGGTCCATCAAGACATGCTTGGATGGGTTTAGTGTGGAAGAGCTAGCACAGGACCTTGACCTCATGCCCATCAAACACCTTTTGGATAAAGTCGAACAAAGATTGTGAGCCATTCAGCAACCTGTCATGTCCAACATCAGTGACCACTGTTCTGGATGAATGTACCAAAAAAATGTTATAATAATATCATTAAAAAAATAAAATACAAATTAACTGACAGCTTGTTTATTGTGTTGGCTCAATAACCACATCTGAAGCAGACCAGGGTGAAGATGAGATCCAGATATGACGAGGCAAGACTCAGCTCTCCAAAGTGCTAGTAATTAGTAGTGCATAAAAATAGTATCCATCCATCCATTTTCTGAGCCGCTTCTTCTCACGCGGGTCGCAGGCGTGCTGGAACCTATCCCAGCTATCATCGGGCAGGAGGCGGGGTACACCCTGAACTGGTGGTTGCCAGCCAATCGCAGGGCACATACAAACAAACAACCATTCACACTCACATTCACACCTACGGGCAATTTTGAGTCTCCAATGAATGCATGTTTTTGGGATGTGGGAGGAAACCGGAGTGACCGGAGAAAACCCACACAGGCACGGGGAGAACATGCAAACTCCACACAGGCGGGGCCGGGATTGAACCCCGGTCCTCAGAACTGTGAGGCTGACGCTCTAACCAGTCGTCCACCGTGCCACCAAGAATAGTATAATAATGATAATAGTAATGATTTATCTGCCGCACAATTCTGAGGTTTTGGGTTTTGGTCTCAGCTCTGGCCTTCATGCGATAACTTTGCAAGTTCTCCCTGTGCTTTCGTGGGTTTTCTCCTCTAATACGACAAGCAGTGTAGAATATGAATCGATAGCTGCAAATGTGAGCTCCACTCACACGTGTTTTTGCATAGCATGTAGCTGTAAGACCATGCTGGTGTATATTTTGATTGTCATTTGAGAATAGTTTCTTTTTTGACCCAGTTTTCATGGGTTGGTTTTTGAGCCTGATTTAAACTATATGATGTTTGCAGGCTAATGAGATAAAAGCAAGCCACATGTGCACAACTTGAATTGGCCAAATTGATAATGTATTCAATGTTCACACTGTGCAATGCATTGAATCTTGGCTTCGACTGAGTGAATTTCAGGCTCTCAATGCACCATTATTATAACGGCAGCAAGAGGCAGACAATCTTAACTTAATAGTAAGTTGCAACTTTCAGCTGCTTTTCAGCTGCGCTGGTGTACAAAATTATCAACACCGGTCTAACCCGCGCCTGACGCATAGTTGCAATGTCTGCCACGTCGGATTTAGGCCAGTCACAAAAATAGGGCCCTGTATGTTCTTACGGTTTCACTTTCTGTAGGTGCGGTGATCCCGTGGCCAAAATTGTGTTTCGGTAAACATAATTGATAAGTGGTATAGAAAACGGATGGATAGACTGACAAACAGATGGATGCTTTGATTATTTAATAAGAATAGCAGTTTCGAACGAAAAGGATGACGCGCTGTGGCGACCCCTGAAGGGACAAGCCGAAAGGAAAAGAAGAACAAGAAGAAGAAGCAGTTTAGAACGAACTGAATCTCTGGATTGTTTCCTGCTCTCGTTGCCATGGTGAGACTGAAGGAGGCTGAAATATGACAATTAAACCAAAAAAATAATGCTTTTTCATTCTTTTTTCACTCTGCTATATATATAATAGCTTTAACACATTTCTTTGTGCAGACTCCTCCTCATCATGTCAAAATGACAAATGGCGGTGCCAAATGTCCGAGATACGAAAACTGCGCAAATAAAATTGAAATATCAATAAGCAGATAAAGACATGCAATGCAGTGATGCAGGAGGGACAAATGAGATAGTGGAATGAATGACAGGCCAAATTAGAGCTGTGGTACGGCTTGAGAGAGAAAGAAAGCCAGCCAACATCTTCATTTCCCCTCGCTCAATACAACAGTGAATTTGTAACCTCCTGCTGTCACTCATGATGTAAGGCTGAGGCAATTAACCCCCTTCATCTCTGTGCGCGTGTACGTACGTGCGTGTGTGTGTGTGTGTGTGTGTGTGTGCGTGTGCGTGCGTGCGTGTGTGCGCGCACGAGTTTGTGTGGGTGCCAATGCGTCAGATCAAAGATAAAGACCCACTCCGCCTTTCTTCTCAGGCGGATGATGTCATACTGCACATGCGGAAAGAGCCAAGCAAACAGATGATTTTACTCAAGATGATATTTAAGTCTCTATATATATCCGGCGAAAATGACAAAAAGACCTTCGTAATTGCAAGCATTCTATATATCCAAGTAACCATGTGGTCATACGTGCTTTGCTCGTGACGTACTTTTTAAGTGCACTTTGGTATTTGCGGTTGGTTGTTGGTAGATTGACCACACTTTATTGTATTGACATTTTCAACAAAGGGCAGTAATTTTCTATGATATAATTATAATTTATTGTCCATGCGAAAAACAACTTTCCTGTTCATAATAATAATCCTGCGCTTGTGATTGACTAATAAAAGAATAGAGAATCTAACATGGTTTGTTGGGATGCAGGTGTGAAAGCAATTTGCTTCATTTGAAAGTACTTCAAACATTTTAGGTTATCTGCTGCATTTTTATTCATTGTTTGCAGTAAAAAAAATAAAATAATAATAATAATAATTTTTTAAAAAACATGATTTTAGTTTGCAAAAAAATAGTCAAGGATGTTGATAAATAGAATGCGTTGAGCCGTGACTGATTGTCAGTTATTAATGTGGAGGGGTAGACTCATACTGTGTTGAACAAATTTATAAGACCCCCTGTCATAAAATGAGGAGACCATCCACCATCATGTTCTTCTTTATGTAGACTATTTCAATTTTAGTGCGCTCTTGACATTAACTACTAGAACCTGTTTTTTTTTTTCAACATAGGAATGCAACTCAATAACTTTCATTTGACATTATAATCAATAAATAATGTGCTTTACTATATTTTCAGGGTTTTTTTGTACATTACATTTCAACATCCATGAGTGTAAATTATAACAATATTTATATCTATATGCATCCATGTGACTATAAAAGCTTCCAAATATTAGTGTATTAACCCACTACAAAAACCCAAAAAACAATGAATGCTCTTAATTTAAGGCTGTGGCATGAAGCTTACATTTACATGGGGCAGTGGTCTTATACAGTAAATTTGTTAAACATTGTATTTTGTTGGCGTGACGAAATAAAAGGTCATTTTTACTTTTAATGATATGAACAGCACAAATAATAATTTACTCTCCCCCTGGAGAACCAAAGGCCTTGAAAGCAACCAAATGGCAGAGATACTGAACACGTTTGGTAGCGTCCCGCCCCTCTTTGGCCTTCTTAATTCGGAGATGAGGTGAGAGCAGGAGAAGATGTGACAGTCCCAGCTAATGAAGGTTGTGGAGAAGAGAGCGAGTCATTTACAACTTCCTGCTGACCACACACCCACTGCTCTCTTATATTGATCTTTGAGGGTTGTAATTACAGCTGTAGCGGAGGATAGATGAATGCAGATGTGAGCAGGGATAGACACTTTCAAGCATCCAATTATACGGGTGCAGTCGGACGTTGATATTTAACAAGTGAAGGTCAACGAGAGTTACGACAGTAGACTTCTGCCATGTTATTAGAATCACCAGCATAAATGATATGACAATAATACTGGAAAGTTCGTTGATGGATAATAATTTCTCTTTCTTTTATGAAGAATGGATTAAGGTGATTTCAAGCCGATGACAAAAGGTATACATCTCAGCAGTAAAATGCATTGTATTAAATTTCACCCACATGATGTGATGCAAAAATAGTTTTCAGTCGATTGAAGCAACTGGAATTTGCGCTCAAACAAAAGTCACATTGATAAAACACGTACGTCTCGTGTCAGGCTGTGTTGTAAGCTCAAGTCTTGTGGTTGTCTGTACCCTAAAAAACTACTTTGCTTCCTTCTGCAGGTGTCTTATGGAACCTCTCGTCATGTGACGCTCTGAAAATGCCTATCATCCAGGATGCCCTTGCTGTTCTGACCAACGCTGTGATCATCCCTCACTCGGGCTGGGACACCTCCCCTCATACGCAAGAAGACCGCAAATTACATCTCCACTCCTCCCAGGTCCTCCGCAATGCCACCGGCTGCCTCCGGTCAGTGTCTCTCCAGGACAGTATCTCTTTGTTGTGTCACTTATGTTTTGTCACCGTAAAACTTTTTATAAAACTTTATTGTCAATTTTATATGTCAGTATCCGTAGGGAGACATGTCAGGGTACATGCCCAAGAGCACCGCAGCAGAGATTGGGAATTAAACTGGCCCCTGTCCTGCAACCAGGCCCAATTTCATTTTTCGCTGAAAACTCACCTATTAGGTGTGGTTTTTTTTTTATTTTATTTTATTTTATTTTTTTTTCTGCTTAGGCCAAACCCATGTCTCGTCCAAAAATAATATTCCTTCGGTACAGTCTTATAGCGATGGAGCTATGTTGCAGTGATGGGAGGACCTTCATTTAGACAGGCCATAACCTTGTCTAATAGAGAAAAAGCGCTATGTCATCTTGTGGTATCTATCGGCAATTTACATTTACTTTCGGGTGGGTATCAATTACTACCAATGACAACTTTATTGCTCCCAAATAGCGGGGTTAGCCTGCATTTCGAAGGCAACTAGCAAGGTCTCCGCAACTGGGCTCCGTTTAGAACCGTAAGGAGGATCCAGTGCGCTGAGTCATCCACATGCTCCTATTTGCACGGACTAAAACATTGCACCGAAATACAGTCTGGATAACGTGCAGAGACATTTCTTTTCACAGAAAGTGTAGCGTACGTGATATTGCCAGCAAAGTTTTGCATTCCTCGACCACTTTTTTTTGTCTCTCGCCATCATCACAGTTGCCCTTCTTTCCTCTTAATCGTCACTGGCGAGATAATTAAGTGTGTGGTGTGCTGTGTTGGGCCATCCCGAGTACACCTCAGACTATAAGAACAGTAAGAACATGTTTTGTTTTTATTGTAATGTGTGTAGGGGGCTTGCATTTTCAAAATTGGCATAATTCAGCCTGTCCCACCTACTCACGCTGCAGTGCAAATGCGATCCACCTTTGTTTATACGCTGCCAACTAAAACGTGTTTGTCGTAAGGTGAAAATATTTCCAAATCCTTGGAAAATAAAATCTCCAGTTCCAGCAAATTTGGACACAGATCACTGGAGTCGAAGTCCAATGTGAAGTATCGAATACTGTGAGGCACTGGGGCACTTTCCCGTACAGGCCATCCTCGCTTTACGAAGGAGTTCCCTTCCTCTGGCACTGACATGACCCTAGTTTGTTCGTACATCGGAACACGTGGTCTCTATCACTAACCTACAGAAAACTCAGCCTGTGAATTTGTGAGAGCAGCCCGCCATTGAGGAAGGCTTGGTCGTAGAAGGGATTATGCACATTTATCCACTGAGTTGCGGGTTTCTCGTCACAGTCACAGCTAAATACATCTAGTCAAATTCAAAACAAGCAGTACCGTGTGTGTGTGTGCGTGTGGCTATATTTAGATGCTGTTTGGTCTGGGAAAATGATGGACTTAGCTACTATCAAGATGACTCACTATTTGGCTTTAGTGCCGGTGTTCGTTTACTCATTTGGAACACGGCATTTGTAATTAGAGCATCACTGATACATATTGTAGTTTTGGATCTGCACTCCATCATTTTAGCTTTGAGTGGAACCCCATGGTTAAATAATACATTTTTAATTTGTTCCGATCAAAAGATAATGAACGCAAAACATTCCCACACAATTTGATGTGGTAAAGTGAAGGTCTTTATAAAGGAAGTGGATTCTTTTTATGTCTACCTAAGCTTCACGGCTGGTAACTTGCGATATCCGAAATGGGACACACCTTTTTCTGCTAACTGGCTGGAGTTTATTTACCAACCCTAGTACGTAATTGCCTAATGGCGTGTGAGTTATTAATCTCAAGAGCGCTGCATCCTCTCACAGAAGCTACAGGTAGAGGTGTCTTTGAAAGGCTTCACTTGCAATGTATCGGATTTGAGCCTGGCGGTGTGTCTGCATGAGTGTGTGGTGCTGCAGAGCAAGGCTTAGCGTGGATCAGCTGCCTAAACGCGAGCTCCCAATTCATCTTTCTCATGCCTCATTAGGGAATGCTGGGACGCTGATTAAAGATGGAATATTTCATGGCAGGTTTGGTATATCACTGGCCACCTGCTCCCCGTCGTCCTCCCTCTTTTATGCTTCTCACTTTCTCCTTTCCTTTCCCTTTATTCTCATCGAGTGTTTCCATTCGGCTGCACTATTTCAATCAGCCCGTTAACAATTCTTCCTTGCACTCCCTCAGGTTCACTGTGTCTTTCTCTGGAAAAATCACATCACTTGCCATAAAAGCCTTCCTGCCAACTAATAGCTGTGCTGCCTGCAAGCAGAATGCTGGAAAAAAAATCTGTAGAAAAGGATGTCAGGAAAAAAAGAAACTCGTTTTTTTAAAATTTTATTTGTATTTTCGCAGAGATGATCACTATGTTTACAAATCAGTTTCTATGATATCATCTCTAGTCCAAGGAGTTAATCCACCTTTTTAACAGTTGAAGTTTTGAAATGATTTGTTTGTTTCCTTTTTTTACCGATATATATTTTTTTCAATATGCAGTACTATATGCATAAATACATGTATTGTTGATTCATTAGTATGTTTGTATACCGTATAGCTTTGGAGCCAGTAGTTTTAAAAGAAAGCCACCTCTTTTCCTTCTTTTTTGGGGTTTTTTATTTTGCTAAACATCTTTGAAATTGACATGTTGATGTGTGCTGTAGTTTGTAAATCACTTTACAACGCACGCACAGCATCCAGTAGCAAGAATCCTCATATAAAAACCATGGTTAGTGAGTACGGACGGTGTAATAAATTTCCATAAGAACAGCTAAATGCATAGCAGCACCTCACAAATCACACGTTTCTTAATTAATTACTGTTTAATAGTGTGCTCTTTATTAGTGTTATTGTGGGTTGTAAATATATTCATTCATATTGTAACACTGGTGTGTGTGTGTGTGTGTGTGTGTGTGTGTGTGTGCGTGTGCCAGCAATGTCAGTTCTGCAGGTGAGGAGGCCCGCAGGAGGATGAGGGAGTGTGAGGGTCTGACAGACGCGTTGCTGTACGTCATCCAGACTGCGCTGGGGAGCAGTGAGATTGACAGCAAGGTAACACACTGCACACACTCACACATCACAAACACACACACACAGTAAAGTAAATAAATAAAGAGTGATCATTGAGCTTTGCGTTTACAGTTTCCACCGGTTCGCTTTATAGTTATTAGGCTACTGTCTGGCCTATAACTTGTACATCTTAATTGATTTCTATCTTTTAAAAATAAACAACTGAAATAATGTGGTTGCACAAGTGCGCACACCCTCTTATAACTGGGTATGTTGCTGTGTTGAGAATTAACCAATCCATTCAAATTTTAAATGGCAATCAGCACACACCTGCCACCGTTTAAAGTGCCTCTGATGAACCCCAAAAAAAACGTTCAGCTGCTCTGGTAGGCTTTTCCTGACTTGTTTGTTTGATTTGATTGTTTGATTCTTATTTTTGCTTCAGCACATAGCAGAAGCCTGAAGGTTTTGTGCTAACACCAACTGGCATTTGGAACTGCTCATAATTCCTCCATCTTGAGTAAGGCCCCAGTTCCAGCCAAAGAAAAACAGCCCCAAAGCAGAATGCTGCTCACCACCATGCTTAGCAGTGCTGTGTTTGTACCAAACATACCTCTTGAATTTATGGCCAGAAGAATCAACCTTGGTTTCCTAGGACCATGACACATTTTCCAACATGCATTTTGAAGATTTCAAGTGAGTTTTTGCAAAATCTAGCTAACTAGGCTTGTTTTTCTTTTCCTTGTATGATAAGGCTTCCTCCAACTTGCCACCCTAACCCCTAGCCCAAACATACAGTATGTAGAAAATGGGAGACTGTTGTCACACATGCTAAACTGCCAGTACTTGCCAGACATTCCTGCAGCCTCTTCAATGTTGCTGCCTCCCTGACCAGTTTTCTTCTCGCCGTCATCAATTTTGGAGGGACAACCAGTTCTTGTTAATGTCACTGTTGTGCCGTATTTTCTCCACTTGATAAAGACAGTCTTCACTGGGTTCCACAGTATATTTCAATCCTTGCAAGTTTGTTTGTACCCTTCTCCTGACTGATACTATTGAAACAATGAGATCCACCAGATAGATACTGTGGAAACTCTGAGTACCATAGTGTGTGCTCTGAGATGTAACAACAAAATGTCAGGAAAAGCCTACTTGAACATCTAAACTCTCGCTGGGTTAATCAGAAGCACTTTAAAGGGTGGCAGGTGTGTGCTGACCCCCATATAACTTGCGTTTGAATGTACTAATCGGTTCAACACAGCCACATCGCCAGTTATACTGTAAGAGGGTGTGCACACTTGTGCAACCACATTATCTCAGTCTTTTTTTTTTTTTTTTTTACTTCCCCTGTTAATGGTGGGAAAAGCTTTGAAATTATTTATCTTTGTCTCGTTTCTTATATCACAAAAACCTTGAACAGGGAGAGGTGTGTATATCCACTGTATGTATTGTATATACTAGAAGAGTTTTTGCACTCATATCTGCATGCATCCATTTTTGGATGTCCTGCTTGTGCTTTTCATAAGGCCCGGGTTTGTGAAATAAGGTTTTATGCGTCTTTGTCAACTTTCTTAGCTGTTAAGCAGAATTGTACCTGATTGCCGTCAGTCTCTTCTTTATCACGATTCCTACTTTGTGTTACACTTCTCTGTCAGTAATCACCTTTCTCTTCTCATCTCTTCTCTTCCATGTCAGACTGTTGAGAACTGTGTGTGCATCCTGAGGAACTTGTCGTACCGTCTGGCTGCAGAGACATCTCACAACCAACAAGGGGGGTCTGAGGAGCTTGACGGTCTGTTATGTGACACTGGTGGGAAGGACGGAGAGAGTTCGGGATGCTGGGGCAAGAAGAAGAAGAAAAAGAAGGGACATGACCAGGTCAGAAATGCCATACTGTACTATTTCATGGTTTAGGGGATCTTGCGGTCCAAAAAGAATAGAATCATAATAATACCAAACCATCTGCACATTGCTGCAACAGTGCTAGTAGTACAGATCTGCAATCTGCTGACTGTTGACTTGTGTGTCCAGTGTTACAGCCATCCATTTTCCATACCGCTTATCCTCACTAGGGTCGCGGGCGTGCTGGAGCCTATCCCAGCTATCTTTGGGGCGAGAGGCGGGGTACACCCTGAAGTGGTCGCCAGCCCATCGCAGGGCATTTACTGTAGAAACAAACAACCATTCGCACTCACATTCACACCTACGAGCAATTCAGAGTACCCGGAGAAAACCCACGCAGCCACAGGGAGAACATGCAAACTCCACACAGGTGAGGCCAGATTGGAACCCAGTTTCCCCAGAACTGTGCGGCAGATGTGCTAACCCAGGGGTGTCAAACTCATTTTTTTGTTGCAGGCCACACTGTAGTTACGGTTTCCCTCAGAAGGCCCTTATGACTGTGAAACCATAACAATGTTTAATCGGCTCATCATAATATTACATATACATGGATAACTAGTTTTGAAATCAGAGGTCAAGGATAATAGTTTGTTCAAGTTACTCTAAAAGATGTTTGGTAACAACAAACGCTTGCGATATCGCAACGTTATTATTTATTGAATATGAACATTTTAAATTTGGCACAGATTTTAGCAATAATCGAAGAAGTTGACGCACATGATTTGCTTTCGCGGGCAACATAAAATGATGTGACGGGCCAGATCTGGCCCACGGGCCTTGAGTTTGACAGCCGTGAGCTAACCACTCGACCACCGTGGTTATTGGTTAACTCATCAAGGTATTTCAGTATTGTTCAATTTACCTAAACTCGAGAAGATTATTGGATAAAATATTCAGCTATGCTTCAACTGCCAACTGCATCCTGGTCATTTGCATAATTAAATAGTTGCGTCAAATGTATTCAAAAGTATTACTTATGAAATACTCCTATTTTTTTTCAGCTAAAGTTATTTAGCATACTACAAAAGGCTAAATTATATGCTCCTTATTATGTCTTTGTGACACAATCAAGTTTTAAATGTATGCAAATTAGAGGCTTTGCCACATCAAAACAGCATCTTATCTTTTATAGTTCCACTAATCTCAGTTTGTTGCTGCATGTTCTTATTCATCAAAATGTCCATTTTAGTGATCTGTGTGGTTTTTTTTTTTCTTAACTATTATCTTATCTATTGGCATCAAGGCACACTATCAACCCCATTTGGCACAAAATAGAGCTATTTTATTTGCTTCTCTAACTACTTGTCATGCTTATAATAGTCAATCAGAGGCACATTCTGATTGAGTGGCAGACATCTTTTACACTTGCAGAAGATAGAGAATGGAGAACCCGACATATCCGGCGTGTGAATCGCCAATTAGTCTTAATTTTCCCCTTTTCATTTCCAGCAAAGACAGAATAAGATTTTGAAACGGTAATATTGAGGCAGGCATTTTAACTTCCATTTGTCAAGTCCTAACTTTTTTTTTTTTTCTTGGGGGGGGGCGTAACTAGAAGGTTAAGTGATCTTACAAGTAACACATCGATCAGATTTAAAAGGATAAATAAAAAGTCATTGCTTGAATATCATATAACATCGCTTCTATCTTCTATGTGTGTGTCGCCACTCCAGTGCAGCTGTAACCGATTACCATGAAGTAGCAAATAGAGCTCTTGTTGGAGGGGTCCTATCCTCCTCTCCAATTAACTGTGGGTAATTAGAAAAAAAGATAAGAGGACAGGAGCGAAGTAACTTAGATGAAATTACATTAGAGGAAATTCAGGAGATTACCATCAAACATTTTCGAGACCACTCGTCCGGATCACAGTCACAGGTTAGCGTTCACTCTGGACATCATCAAAATAATAATGGCAGACCACAGCAATGTTGAGCAATTCACATACACACCAGCGTCCAATATTTGGGAGGTATCGTGATACTAATATTCAAAAGTTCCCTTTATTAACATCCATCCATCCATTTTCTGAGCCGCTTCTCCTCACTAGGGTCGCGGGCGTGCTGGAGCCTATCCCAGCTGTCATCGGGCAGGAGGCGGGGTACACCCTGAACCGGTCGCCAGCCAATCCCAGGGCACAGAGAAACAAACAACCATCCGCACTCACATTCACACCTACGGGCAATTTAGAGTCTCCAATTAATGCATGTTTTTGGGATGTGGGAGGAAACCGGAGTGCCCGGAGAAAACCCACGCAGGCACGGGGAGAACATGCAAACTCCACACAGGCGGGGCCGGGGATTGAACCCGGGTCCTCAGAACTGTGAGGCTGACGCTTTAACCAGTCGCTCACCTTGCCGCCCCCTTTATAACCTTTATAATTAATTACCAAGATAGTGAAACTTTTTATAATGAATAGCTGGCTTACTAGAAGTGAGAGCTCCTCCTTAAAAGTTGACTTGTCATCGTAAACCAGAACATTAGGTGAATTATTGAAAGTCCACTTCGTGTTGTCTCGCTTTAACTATGTATCATTTTCTACAGTGGGATGGTGTAGGTCCATTTCCAGACTTGGCGGAGCCCCCAAAAGGCATTCAAATGTTATGGCATCCCAGTATTGTCAAACCCTACCTCACCCTGCTATCTGAATGCTCCAACCCAGACACCCTGGAGGGAGCAGCTGGTGCTCTGCAAAACCTTGCTGCTGGGAGCTGGAAGGTATAACCTCAAAATATTGAAATCCACAGAGAGCCAGAAAGATCAGTTGAAGAGCACACTGGTGCGCTGGGGAGTATCCCATTCTATAAGCTCTGTACGATAGCAAAATATTTTATCTCTGCAAGAAACACTCACATGTGCTACCATTAAGTGCAGAACCAACCATTTTTTAAATTCCATCCATCTAGCCTTCGATGTCACGACGGGATTAGAAGCGAATTGGGGTTAGAGGCCGAGTAAACCCTGAACGGATTGCGTAAATCGCAAGAAATAATGCAATTATTCGAAGCCGGCGATTGTGACAATTTAATTCAGTCTTTTTGGATTCATTTTTGGACAGAAAACTCGAGCAAACGCAGTCTTACAGCACCCCAATGAAATTCAATTTGAGTAGCGGAAAAAAAAAACATGATTCTGTCATTTATTTCAGCAGTTGATTGGCAACGGGTTATTTTCTCATAGCAGACATTCATTCAATACAATACAACATTCATAATAAGAAGCAGTAGTCAGAAGTATTAGAAATGTTTAATGAAATACATTCTCTGACCTTTAAAGCAGTCAAACTCTCTGTGCGTCACAGCAACCATTAAGTAAATTGCAAAATCATTTTCAGGGCAACTGAATAGTCCCATTCGCTGAGCAAGGCCAACAATGTTCCGTCTGACCTTGTGTCAATGAAAGAATGGATTTGAATTAAGAGGGTTCAGTGTTCTTCAGCACGTTGTACATTTACAATATTGACAACAAGTTTATATTTTTAAAACATCAGGGAAAATAAAGTTATTGATAGATTATGAAACACGCAGCAGTGTATCATGTAACAAACTAAACCAAATAAATCTCTGTGTGCACCTTTGACCCTCTTCCTCTTTTTGGGTCTATGTTCAGTGGTCAGTCTATATCCGGGCTGCAGTGCGTAAAGAGAAGGGCCTTCCTATCCTTGTGGAGTTACTGAGGATAGACAATGACAGAGTGGTCTGTGCCATTGCCACCGCATTGAGGAACATGGCTCTGGATATCCGAAACAAGGAGCTTATTGGTAAGTAACTGGCGAAAAAACGATTTCAAAATGTGTTCTCGGAGACAGCTTCGCTTGCGACAAGGATGACGGAGGTCGGGGATGCGTTGGCAGAAGCAATCGTGAAAGAAAAATGTTCAGATCGTCCTTTCATGTTCCACTGCTTATCCTGCGGCGTTCGCCCTGGAATGGTCGAAAGTCCATTAGCGCACGTGTACACAAACAGCCATTCACACTCACATTCACACCTACGCAGTCGGTCACCAAGAGAACATGCAAACAGCCCACAACCTCTCACTGTGAGGCAGACGTGCTAGCCACGTGGGCACCATGACACCAATAATAACCACCGATAATAAGTTGTCATGTGTTTTTCTCAAATGTTCTTTGCGTTTGTTTGCTGAAGGGAACATTCCAATTCTTTAAGAGGGCTTCAACATCAGAAATAATATAGTTCAGTACCGTATGTAAATTCAGTTATGTGGTTTCTAAATTGAAGATAGCAGCCATGTCTCATACAGTGATGTGCCAACCCCTGTTTTGGGAATGACGAAAAAATGTAGCTCTCCATCATTTAATCCCAGTCCCCCTTATTCTGTTGCGTCACTCATTGTAAACTACACCAGGTAAATATGCCATGAGGGACCTGGTGCACCGATTACCCGGTGGCAGTAACAACAACAACAGCAGTAGTGGTGGAGGAAGTGGCAGCGGTGGTACCAACAGTTGCGGTCTCGTGGGAAAGACCATGTCGGACGACACGATCACAGCTATCTGCTGTGCTCTGCATGAGGTCATCACCAAAAATATGGAGAACACCAAGGCCCTGAGGGACGCCGGGGGCATAGAGAAGCTCATTGGTGTCGCCAGAAGCAAAGGAGACAAGTAAGTGGAATGTTATTTACAAGACATAGAGCGAATATTTTATTTAGATGGCTGAAAGACAAGAGACAACAGCTCCTTATTGACTATCGCATTGTCACGCATTGTATTCATATTTTATGCACTCTATATGAATGAGTGTAGGATACGGGTGCACAGCCAATGAAATGCAGATCGCATCCAGCCAGAAGTGCAAATGTGGAATTTCTGGGATTATGCATGTGTACATTATCGAAAAATACATCAGGATGTTTACAGGTGACTAAGTGGCAATGTGTCATCAATACATTTACAGCTGGTTATAAATGTGTATTTTTTTTCATTACCCTGCTCACTAACACACAAGCTATCTTCGGGCGAGAGGCGGGGTACTGGTCGCCAGCCAATCGCAGGGCACATACAAACAAACAACCATTCACACTCACAGTCACACCTACGGGCAATTGAGAGTGTCCAATTAATGCATGTTTTTGGGATGTGGGAGGAAACCGGAGTG
Organism: Phycodurus eques; assembly: GCF_024500275.1. Lineage (NCBI taxonomy): Eukaryota > Metazoa > Chordata > Actinopteri > Syngnathiformes > Syngnathidae > Phycodurus > Phycodurus eques. Next base: position 6,880,088 of record NC_084537.1, read on the forward strand.
CCCGGAGAAAAGCCACGCAGGCACGGGGAGAACATGCAAACGCCACACTGGCAGGGCCGGGGATTGAACCCCGGTCATCTCAACTGTAAGGCAGACGCTTTGACCAGTCGCCCACCATGCCGCATGTGCAAACCAATTATCCAAAATGGTAGCATCTACAAAAATCCTTATTGGTGCAATTTAGTAATGAGCCCTGTAAGGCCAGTAAAGCGAACTGGATGAAGAGTGTCAATAAGAATTTCCATAGATTTGCTTATAACAGAAGGCAGACTGGCTTTATTCTCTTCTCTTGTTCTCCTCTCTGCTGAATTCCCAGACATAGTCCCAAAGTAGTGAAAGCAGCTTCTCAAGTTCTGAACAGCATGTGGCAATACCGAGACCTGCGCAGCCTTTACAAAAAGGTATATACACTCGTCCAGTTTGCTCTATACACTCTGGATGCGTAAAATCCTCTGACATTTTAGTCATTATCTGCTAATTGTTTTCATGTTTGCCTTTTCTCATCCTTCCCTCTAGGATGGCTATTCTCAATACCACTTTATTGGCTCTTCTTCCACAATAGAAAGGGACAGGCAGCGGCCTTATTCTTCTTCTCGTACGCCGTCCATCTCTCCTGTACGGACCTCGCCAAACAATCGATCAGGTGAGTGTGTATCCTTTTTGTCTTTCTAATATGACTTGGTTCATATTCAATGTCACCACGGGTTTTTTAACCTTCACTCAATGACTTCAAAAAAACAATTCCGCTGTCAAACTGCGACTTTGCATAGCAGATGGGATTTTTCGGTCAATCGTACGCAGAGTAGCTCTAATATGAAAGTGAACAAACGTAAGCATCTTCGGGGCATAGCGGAGAATGACATTTTTGAAATCTGACTGATGAATATTGCAGTTACTCTGTTTGGATTTGATCCTAACATTTGGCATTGTTTTTTTTACCCTTTTGCCGGCCATCACACATATTTGGAAAGTAGGTGTTTCAATTGAATAGAATGCACTACGCAGCCAACTATTGTTCAAAAATAACAATTAGATTGTTCTATTAAAGTAAAATGGTACCATTTTGAAAATATCGCAAACCAAAACGTTTGATTTCCACGTATTTCGATGAGCATCCTCGTCAGGAAGACAGCGAAACAATTCAAAGTTCCCAGATGGGAACTGAAAGCCTTTAAATGGGGTGGTGACCGCTTCATGGTGAGGGTCCTGTCATCGGCTCCTCCACTTAGCAGATTTGGCATGTTCTCCCGCGGTCTCTGCGGGTTCTCTCCTCACTCGCTAGCGTGCAAGTGTGAACGGTCAGGTCTCTGTATGGGAATCGTCTGATTGCTTACGACAAGGTTCGGATGAGTCTCTCTCCCCCCCCCCCCCCCCCCCCCCCCAAAAAAAAAACAAAAAAAACAAAAACAAAGGATAGATTGTTGGAGTGTGAGAGAATGAAGTGCTCAGAGGCAGATGTAAAAAGTCAAATAATATAATGGCGTGTGAGGACTTCAAGTTTATTTAAAATCACACTGTGGAACTAACGCACGGAATATCAATACATTAAGGGTTTTTTTGTGATTGTTAGAGAAAATAAAACTGACCCTTTAAAGGTACGTTAGTTTTCCTGGTATTAAGAACCTGAACAACTTTGTGTTTCACCCTCAAACAAACAATCATTGGTAGAATGGTTCAAAATGTTCCTTGCGTGTCACTTATGTGCAGCAAGCGCGCCAGCTTCACCGAGGGATATGTTGGCGTTGAAGGAGAGGAAGGCCGACTACGAACTGAGCGGCAACGTCACCTACCGCGGCAACAAGGGTGAACACACATCCCGCAAGGATGCCACGATGGGTAGGCAAAATGATGCTCTCACAATTTGTACTTATATATTTTCAATTTCTGAGTCAATTCCAATGCTAACTGTGTTCAGGGTTGCCGCCAGGGATTCCGGTCCCCGTGAAAAATAAATTTCACTTCAGGCCCCTCCATGCCAAGCCCGCAATATTATTTTATGCCGCCCACTGTCAGTCATGGGTGCATGGGCACTTGAATTCACCCAGTAGGCAGTGTTATTGTTGTCTTTTCAGTTGCGTCACACAATACGCCGTGAAAAGTGCTGCCCAATCATCTGTGACAGGGATGTTTTTGTACTGGGCAACGTTTGGTGCGATGATACAATCCCGGTGTCAACGCTTAAGTGAACCATAACAAAATGAGTGATACGAAACACACCAAATGATTTGGTCTGAGATTTTAAAAAAAAATCAATCAATCAATCAATTCAAAATATTAACAGTGTGTCATGCCTAAGTGAACGATTCAGATGACTTTAATCTCTATCTCCAAAGGTCAACTCTCCAGTGGTTCTTCAACTCTCCACAGAGGAGCATATGTGTCACCGACTGAAGACCTGAAGTATAATCAGGTAAAAATCATTTTTAGTGGGAGAACCACTTTGATTACAACAGAATTACACATCCTCCATATTCAGTATTGCCAAAAAGTCAATACTGTCAAGTTGTCTAGGCCATCAATTGTTGTTTTAGCAATGCGCAATAACCATACAACTAGAGTGTCACTCAAAAGAGCCCAGTTCTCAAAATAAATAGAAGCACTCATCAATGAGGCTATGTGGGCTTTGCAGCTGTCAAGAGTTAAAACCCAATCAGTTTCCATCTTGTGTAAAAGTTAACTTACTGTCACAATAAACATGATATCAAAAGTCTACAGACCCCTGTTCAAATGCCAGGTTTTGTGATGTAAAAAAAAAAATCGATCAAGATAAGTCATTGCAAAACGTGTTCCACCAATAATGTGACCTAAAACCTGTACAACTTATTTTTTTTTTAAATCCTTTCGTGAGGGGAAGTAAACATGAGCAAACAAACAAACCAAAAATATGGCTGCACGTGTGCAATCCTATTAAAACTAAATCGGTCAGCACACACCTTGCAACTATTTAAAGTGTCTCCGATTAACCCCAAATCAATTTCAGATGTTCCAATAGGCTTTTCTAACATTTTTACCACATGTGTTTGAGAGATTTGGTCTTGCTGAAACCAAGTTAGATGTTTTGGGCTGTAATTCCAAAAGATATTTTTGGTGCAAACACAACACTTCTCAAAAGAACTCAAAAACAGCATAGCTACACTAAAGCATTTGTGGTGGGCCTAAAACAAGGTGTGGGGATTATGAACAGTTTCAAATAGCACTCAGTGTTCGCGCAAAACCTTCAGGGGATCTGCTAGGAAGCAAAATAACATGTCAGGAAAAGCCCACGACAATATCTGAAATTTATTTGGGGCTATTCAGAGGCACTTCAAATGGTGGCAGGTGTGTGCTGACTCCCATTTTACAGAGTTTGCAGTTTTCAAACTGCTAGCGAGATTTGAATGTAGCCTCACTTCATTACTCCTTCCCCTTCACGTCTCTAACCAAAACAACGGGACGTGCACGGTAAACAAGCCGATGTTAGCTGCAGCTGCTACGTTGCTACCGTGACTTATTGGTGCCGGCGTGTTGTAAAACCCCCAATGTTATTGGTTTGAAATTTTACTTTTGGAATGTCCAATCAATATTAAAAAAATCAAAAAGAGGTCATTAACTTACTTGTCAAGCAGAAATGTTGCTAATTCCACATTGGTTTTGAATCCTCTCAGCTAACTCTGGACACTCAACCTCTGAAAGGCAGCTTCTCAGTGTAACGGAGGCGACCAAAAGTACTGGACAAGTACATGAATCTCACTCCTCCGACACTTTAAAGAGCAGGCGCTGGCCAGTAAGCTGGCCCCCTTGTGCTTTTAGCCTGGTGCTTTGCGCACTTACGTAGCTCTCGTAGTCAAGTAAGTGAATGGGACTATCCATCATTGCCAACAGCCTCTCAAAAGGCCCGCACTTTCTCCTTTATTATCACCAGTTTCCTCTCTTTGTGGCAGTCTTACTTCTTCCTTGACAATGGCGCCATGTTTTTGTGGTTCAATAAAAATAAGGCCGTACAGTAAACTCCATGTCTCAAAATCTGACACAGGATCACACTTGCATTGCAACATGTCGTTCAGTAGACGTTCAGTGGTCAGTTAATCGGCCGCTCACTCGGTGTGTGGGGGGGGGGGGGGGGGGGGGGGGGGAACGTGCATGTTTTTGGAATGGGGAAAGAAGTTAGAGTTCCCAGAGAAAACCCATGCAATCGGGGAGGAGAACATGTCAACTCCACGCAGGAATGACAGAGCTGAGATTCGAAGCCCGAACCTCAGCGCTATGAAGTGGACGTGCCTCCCACTAAATCACCGTGCTGCTACTTTTTTGTTCATATTTTTGAAATCCTTAAATAAAATGATGGTGGTGATGTGATTGCTCCCTTGAGCAGCAAATTATTTCTGCCTCCCACGGTTAATGGGGCTGTTGTGCTTTTCTAATCTGTTCTATTAAGAAATATTTCATTTCTTCTATCTCCAGGTCTCATCTCAAGGATTGCCTTCAGAGCCCTACCCGCCTTTCCAAAATCCTCCCCCAAATGACAGCAGCAACTATGAGGACCAGGCCTTCTACGAGAACCAGGTTCATGCAGGGGGACGGCCCCCGCAAGGTGAACTCAACATGCACTTGCAGGGCCTGAAGTCCACCGGAAACTATGTAGACTTCTACTCAGCCTCTCGGCCCTACAGTGAGCTCAACTATGAGACGAGCCACTATCCGGCATCGCCAGACTCCTGGGTCTGAGGGGAGCGTAGATGAGGGAGGAACAGACGACGAGGTTGAATAGTCTAAAACATAAAGTAGGAAAGATACCCTACCTCCCTGTTCTTTAGTTCCTAAGTAGCATCATAGGTAGCAGGACATCAAAGTGCAAGATGATGACCAAGAGAGGATGAAGAAAACTGAACGGACGCGAAACTCCTTCCAGAGACTTTCAGAGGAGGAGGCAAAGAAGGACCAGAGGGCGGCGGAAAAGAGGCCTTGCATGTGCATGCACACCACCAACAAACCTGACAGACATTTCTTTCTGTGTTTAGTTTGTGACCAAACTGCTAGAAAGCCCGGCAGATTGAAAGCTAAAGACGTGCTGGGCTTGAAGGCCGGTGGATACGGAATGTGAGGGGCGAAGACGTGAATATTGAGTCACAAGTAAAAGGAGTGGGAAATATATCGAGGTGAATTTGAATGAGGAAAGAGGGAAAATGGGAAAAGCATGAAAGATTCCTGAAAGCGTATGGAATGTGTCCCGGGTAGCTGAGAGAAATGTTTGTACATATGTGATGTAGTAACATGGCTTTTAGTAATGTGAAGCACAAGGGGCAAAGCTGTAGGACATGTAGGACGTCTGATACACAAACTTTGTTTCTCTCTGTCACTTCAGCGTAATGATGTGTCCTCCTCCGGGAAAAGATTGCTTTTGGACGTTGTCATTTGTAACTATCTTTCCCTCCCCCCCACCCCCCTATTTTTTTGTGTGTGTATGTGTTTCTACTTTATACATTTTTGGTTGTATAGTATTTGATGTACACTGTACATTTACTGGCAAGGCATTGTGTATTTGTACATTGCACTACTACCTGCGTCAGGCCTGCACCACATGGGCCAAGCTCACCTCTTCGCTAACTATCCTGTCACTATTTCCCTACACACACGTGAGACACGGACACACTATCAGCTCTGCAAGACACAGTAAAAATGCCTATCAAAGCATAAATTACAGTGGGTCACAGTGCTCCATTTACTGCCTTATATGTATATCCAGTACAGGTGGATCTACTCAACATGCATACATTCATACTAAATAAAGCACTACTGCAACATATAGTTAACCGTACAATTATAGTCCGGCCAGATACTGGGTTAAAGTGAAACGACTAAAGGCGTTAATGTTAATACCAGTTACTATTTACATTTTATTTAAGCGCTTTCCGCGATTGTTATAAGGGTGAACAAGATTCCTCGCAATTGTCAAATATTTTCCATAGTTACAAACAAATTCAACATTTACACATTCCATTCACTTGAACTCAAAACACGGCCAGGGTATGAATAATAATGGACCGAACTGTATGTGATCAAGATAGAGACATCCGAGAGTTCCTAATGTCAAATCTACAGTGGAATTCTCATTTTAGCTGCTGCCAACTCATTTTGTCTTTAAATTATGACAATTATCAATGTAGCTTTAATAAAGCCTCACCAAGAGTGACCAGTAACCATGCAAGTTAATCATGATAATTGTATTTAGAATTAGATGCATTATGTGAGCTTTATTGAATTATGATGACAAACGTTTTATGATGAGCCTGCAAAAAGGTGTGAACATGCATGGAAAACTAGATACCCTTTATAAATATACTACCGATTCCAGGAGGGTAATTGAAGAACATGTCAAGACTGGATAACTTATCAAAACAACCAAGATGGCCATGCAAAAAAAAAAAATAATAACAAAAAAAAAATCAATTACAAGCTGATCTAAGAATCCCGTAAACCCATAGCAACCTACTGTTTGTATATTTATACATTCTTCTATTTTTTATTTTTATTTTAAAGAGATCTACATAAACACCACAGCACCCCTTATACAGCCGGTGAGCCCTTCATTCATTTTAGTGCTCAGTGTGTACATAACAGTGCCAAACAAGGTTTCTGCCACCCCACCCCCAACTCTGGAGGGCAGGGAACACATTTAATGGTTTAGTTGGGGCATCCTTGTGGTTTTAACCTTAGCAGTTTGTAAATGCTTTTTTTTTCTTTTTTAGATTTTTTTTTTGTTTTTGTTTTTTTTCTAAAGTGTGTACTACTGACATGAAAGTTGTGTAACTGCACTGGGACCAGAGAGAATTACATAAAAATGTAAAAAAAAAAAAAAAAAAAAAAATAAGAAGAAGAATAAATACATTTTAAAAAATGAAACAACTGGACTAAAAGCAAGGAAAAGACAATTGTACAAAATTTGTTTTTTTTCTGTGTTATAAAATCAATGTTTCAAGTACAATGTTTGAAGTACAACAAACCTTTTATGAGAAATGTGTTACAATTACTTCCTGGTAGACTATTAATAGAGTATGAATATATATTATATAAATATATACTTTTTATGTGCAGATGTGGATGTCACAGCAGCAACATTATGAAAAAAGACCGTGTAGGATGTTCACTTTTTACTTTCCTGGTCAACACACTGAATTTTGTCGACTTTTCTGTGGTAATGTTGCTATGTGGAGTAGATTAGCTAAAGGCTTGTGGATCCATGCTTTCACTCAAAACAAACATGATTCCGAAGTTCTTGAAACTGTAATATCAGATGTGAGCTAACACAAATCAAATCATCACAAATTTGAAATTGTTCCCTCCCTCAAAACACAAATCTGGTTTATTGGTGGCATTAACCTAAACTGAGTGCATGGGTATATTGTCACAAATTAAGCTGAAACCAAATTGTGATTTTTATTTCTTTTTAACTGAGACAATTATACAACCTGACAAAGCTCTGTTTCTCCCTGTTAACTGTTTTTGGAAGGCCGATAGCCCTGGGAAAAGACGCATTGTATTTGTTGACAGATTCCTGACAACGTTGTATATGTCATTGTGATCCTGTGGCAGTAAAACCAACAGTAAGGACTTTGTAGAGATTTTGACCTCGGTGGTTTCCAAACCAAACATGTTTTAAAAAGAGAATTGTGAATCTTTATATGCCTCAAACTGATTGCAACTGCTCCAAAATATAAATGGTCCATTGAAGAGGAAATTGCGAGTTGTTTGTTTTGTTTCCAATTCTGATTTCAGTGTCGCATTTTGGTATGACAAACTTTAGGACTGCGGATGTCTTTCCGTCAATACAAATTGTACCCTGCTCCAACTGCGTACAACAGGCACATAGAGAAAACCTTTTACAATTTATTGACGACTACTTCTTGCATCTCCCTTCAGCTGAGGGTCCGTTTCATCTCGCCATTGTAGACTACATCGATCAACATTACACATTGCTACTCTGTAGCTCTGTAGTCCAACATCGTAAAAGTAGATCTAATTCATGTTTTGAACCCTTTTAGACCACCGTACTTCGTCAATTGGAGCTAAAGTTGTATGTTTCGAATGCAATTAAATAATAATTGAAAGTACAAAAGGTCGCCTAAAAAGTAAAGTGTGTGTGTCATATTTAGGGGCAGCATTGGGGCCTAGTAATTTGCAGGTCTACCTTACAGTTCAAAGGTTTGGGATTGGAATGGGGACTCCGGTGTGGAGTTTGCATGTTCTCCCTGTGCTTACATGGGTTTTCTCTAGGTATTGAATGTGCGTGATTCGTTGTTTGTGATTGGCTGACGACCAGTCCAAGGTGTACCCCACCTGCATGGACAGCTCGTTCAGATGTCTAGACCACTAGATGGCAATATCCCAACATGGACACGCCAGACTTGACCTTTCTACTTGTATTAAGCATGTTAGCTCATGAGCTCCTCTTGACCCACTGGTACGACTTGGAAAGATTCACTGTGCCAGTGGAAGAGGAGTTAATCCTTATACAATGATGGCCTAAATCTCTCCTGCCTCACTGCCCTCCTGTAAATTGATCTTTTGTTTTTTCTATTGTCACTTTATAGGGCGGCATGGTGAAGAGTGGTTAGCACAACTGCCTCAGAGTTCCAAGGTTGGGGTTTCCAATCTGGGCTCAGGGCTTTCGTGGATATACAAAATCTTCACCCTGCTTTTCAAATGATTTTTTTCTGATACAAAAAAGACCAAATATAAATAATGCACGCATTTCATGCCATATCATGTGTAAATATGTGTTCTGACAAATGAATACCTTGAATCCTTGAAAATATTTTCAAAATCTTTTTCACCATTGGTGGGACCTATGACCTGTACAACTCAATTAAAAAATAGATTGAAAAGAGAACTGAAATAATGTGGTTGCGTAAGTGTGCACAACTGGGACATGGCTCTGTTCAGAATCAACTAATCACATTCAAAATCATGTAAATTTGGAGTCAGCAAACACCTGCCACCATTTCAAATGCATCTGATCAACACTAAATATTTTTTTTTTACTTGTAGATGTTCCAGTACTTCTTTTTTTTTTTTTTTTTTTTGCTTTCTAGCAGAAGCCTGAAGGTGTTGTGCTAATGCTGCTATTTGGATATGTTCATAATTCCCCGTGCCAGCTGAACAAAAAGCCCCAAAGCATCCTGCTGCCACCAGCATGCTTCGCTGGAGGTGTGGTGATCTTTTGGTGATGAGCAGAGTTCAGTTTTGACCGGACCATCAATCCATCCATCCATACATCGTCTGAACCGCTTATCATCACGAGGGTCGCGGGCGTGCTGGAGCCTATCCCAGCTATCTTCGGGCGAGAGGCGGGGTACACCCTGAACTGGACAATCGCAGGGCACATATAAACAAAACCATTCGCACTCACATTCACACCTACGGACAATTGAGTCTTCAATTAACCTACCATGCCTGCTTTTGGGATGTGGGAGGAAACCCACGCAGGTAAGGGGAGAACATGCAAATTCCACACAGGCGAGGCCAGATTTGAACCCAGGTCCACAGAACTGTGAGGCAGATGTGCGAACCAGTTTTTCTCACCGTGCCACCTGGACCAAACATACTTTTTGAAAATATGACTAAAACCAACTACCTTGGTTTCATCAGACCATAAATCATTTTCCTATATGTTGAGGAGATCTTGTTATTATCCAATGAGAAGAGGGGTCAATTCCCCTTTGAAAAGATAATTTAATTGAATTTTTTTTTTTTTTTTTACTGATTTGTACAGGTTTATAGGGTATACAGTATTATGGTGGATAGTCTTGAAATGATTTATCTTGGTCTCATTTACTTATCCCACCCCCAAAAAACCCCTCATTTTAACAGGGGTGTGTAGACGTTCTACAGTATGCGATTAGCTGGTGACCAGTCCAGGGTGTATCCCACCTCTCACCCCAAATCGGCCGGGATATGCTCCAGTTCACCTGCGTCCACATATGTGGACTTCACATTTTCAGTAGTCGAGACCACAATACTACATTTTGCTTTACGAGGGCCTGGTGTCCACTTACGAGGACATTATACTGCTACGTAGTGGTGAAAGAAGGGTATAACACTTTACAAATTAGATTCAAGATGGCTGACAACACACCTGGAAGTTCAGGCGGGCACTCCCGATCCAAACATCAATCAGGTAAAAAATTCCATACAATGTCATGGATGATTCTTGTTCAGATATGTATATGTGTTCAATGTTCGTTATTACAGTCAGATTTTACAAAAGTTAGTAACTAACGATTTACCATGCCGTTATACATACCCACAACAGGAGCCAAGCAGCAGTGAGGAGGACAGTAGTGGGTGTGAGGACCCCATTCCAGAGTACTCTCAGCCTATCTGAGGACGTAAACGTCTCTGTGATGGATACGAAGGATATCGTTCGGATCGTGACAACGACCGTTCACGCACTCCCAGTAACCCTCCACTGCCAGTGGGTGTTCCTGGTGTGTAATCCATTGTCCCAAAGGTCTTGAGTTGCATTTCTAAGGACAAATGTTCCTTTGAACTTTTATCTTGGCAGACGGGGCCAGCGGATTTTCAAACTTTCATTTAATTTAAGTAATTCATTTAGCGTCCGTGTGAGATAAACAAGGCATCTCCGTGACCGTCTGTCTCAGTGAGGGAGCAGAGACAGGGATGCAGCCCAGTCCGAGATTGGGGGGCATGGTGCCATCTGGCAAGAGCATGTTCGTTGGCTGCTCAAGGAAAACTCAAGTGCAGTGTTACAAGCAAGGTGTTCCTCTGCTTACTGGCAGATCGCAACTGTTACACAGCCTTTCCAACATAGGCGTAAAGATGTTTCCACGGGGGGGAAACTCATAATTTGGGAGTGTAAGTACAATGTTTTATGTTTCATGACATGTTCAGAAGAATGCTGCTGTGTTCAGGCACCAAATAAAGAATTTTGCACATCATTATTCAACTGTGACTTTTATTTATTCTATTGAAATATTAAACCGATGTCCTCATATGTGGACATCCTTTTCCTCATAAACTACATGATGTAAAAAGATCATTCTTTGTTTTTAAACTCATCAGGTCCCAACCAGTCCAAATAGCCAGAGTTCTTTGTTTTAGGAGATTAAGTGGTATAGAAAAAAGACGGGCCTTACTACCTGGCCAGTCACAGCACTCTTTCAGAACATAAGTAATGTGAAGGAAGCAAATTATAAATTCACCAGGTGGGTAGTCAAATATTTTCTAAGCTGTGACATCATTGACATTGTTTTGTTAGTTGCTCTGCCAAACTAGGCACTGTGTTAATTTGGGAAAAGATGAAGGTGTAGGTTTCGCCTCAGAGACACAGGAAGCTGGCGCCAGTCCCGGTTGACACCGGGAAAGGCCGCGTTCACCCTGGGACACCTTTGGGTGATTTATGGTCTCCAGTGAACTTGGATGTTCCGGTCTGTGAAGAGACTTTATTTCAAGCCAGTATCCAGGTTCAGGACATTCTTGCTGTAAATATTTTGCAGGTATTTTACATAAAATAAAGTACATAAAATCCTTCAGTGTCAGCAGTTTAGTTTACCACTGACAATCATAGACATATCGGTCAAGCTTTATATATGTATACTATTGTACTGTTTCTGCCTTCCAGGCCAGGAAGCCTCGCTTTTTGACATCATCTTGTGGCACAGGGTATCTCTTGTTGAGAAATCCTGAGAAGGGTGTCAATATGCTGTGTGCAGGAACCTGCTGCTGTACCAATGAGCCTTCATTCTCACTGGCGGTCTTGTCAGTGAAGTCAGAGTCCAGATTCCTATTATGTCCATAGTACAGCATTGAAATTGTAGTTCTGGTTGATGTCTTGAAATATTCATTTGTTAATGTGTGTGTAAGAGGTTGGGTGGACGGAACTGGTGAATGAATGTTGTTGTTAAGTTTACTTTTCTCCGTTTAAGTTTGCTTCATGCTTTTCTCCGTTTAAGCTTGCTTCATACTCTTTCAAAATCTCAAAGTGGTCTTGCATGAAAGAGTGGATATTTTCCAACTGTTTCTCAGTTTCATTCAAAGCCACACCCTGCTTATCGCATACCTTCCCACCGATCATTTCATAAAGGCTGAGGATGGACATCTTAATCTGTGCCAGCAGGTTCAATTTCCTTGATGCAGTTTCCTCAATGCGTTTCCACTCTTTGAACCAGAATTCCACCTTGATTTTGGATTCAAACAATTCCGGCATAAGATGGGTTAACTCCATATCAAGCTCCTGTCTTTCCAACTCGTACTGTTTTTGCAAAACTATCTGTGTTTTCCTCTGCTGGTTGGTCTGCTCATAAGCTTCACCCTCCCTCTGGGAGAGCTGGTCTTCAACATTGTGAAGACTCTCGATGTGATCTGTCAGAGCCTCCTCATCTTCAAATGAAGTCATGCCGACCAGTTTCTGCATGAACTGTTGATATATGATGTGTTGGTGCATGACATTCAGCCGCTCCTGCTTCATCTCCCTCAGCTGCGCACATTCTATCGTCAAATTCTTTATCTCAGTCTCCCTTTCAAGCACCTCTTTTTCCTCATTATCCGCTTTGGCTGAGGCTTGATCAACAATTTCGTCTGCAAGATATGGATCCCTGCTTATGAATAACTCTTCAACTTCACTTATTTCCTGGAGTAACTCATTTTCCCGCGCTTTCAAACTCTCCAACTTCTCTTGGAGCTGCTCTGACTGTGCTTCAAGATCTTTCTCCTCCCGCCGTATCAGTATCTCAGTGTAAATACCATCCCACTCGGTCGTGCCTTTACTCTTTGGCGTCTGTTGAGTGTTTCCGTGAGAGGGCTTCGCTTTCACCTTAGAGATCTTTTGGGACATTACACCTAATTCAATGGAATATTGAGTATTCCACAACATATACGGGTAGGGTATATTATTTTTGTGTACACTAAGAGAGTATATTATATCATTATACTGTATAATACTATGTACAGTGAATTAAGAGATATGAGACACATACCAATACATGTCATCGTTTTTTTCCCCCCAATGCTGATGTGTTGGTGTGTACACACTATTTGGCACTCCCCTGTCTAATGACACCTTATTACATCGTAATGATGACTCAAAGATGTGACATCCACACATTGTTTGTAGGATAAGTGACATCACAGGCAGTCATGAGGTTTACTCCAGCGTTCACACGAGACACACAGTCAAAGTAAACATGAGACATACTCGAGCATTAAAAGCATATTGCCAGCTGCCACTATGTTAGTGAGAGCTACCTCAATGGCTGCCATATGTACAAAAAAAAAACAAAAAAAAAACAATTCAGTTGAATTTACCATTGTATGCAAGTTCACCATTGTATGCAGATGGCTCAGACTCTTGTTTTAAAATCAAAGCGCAATATAACCACCGTGCTATCAAAGTAAAGTAGTTGGTCAAGCGACGGAAATATCTTTTTTAAGTCAAATTGCAGCACAGTTAATTTACATGTGAAAATAATACTCGAAAATCATCTCGCCCTATTTTCATTGTCATGGCTGATTATGGTCATTTATTTGAATGACGATGGTAAATCAAGTTACATGTAAAAAAAAAAAAAATACACACATATATATATATATATATATATATATATATATATATATATATATTACGCATAGTCGAAACAGTTTTCAATTCATAATATAATGGAAGTTACCATGATCCTGCTAAATACATTTCCAGATGTGAAAAAGAATGAAGAAAATATATTGAATTAGTATCCCCACATATCAACCATACTTTGTCTTTTGCCACTTTGTGAAATTTATGTTGAAAACACAACCAGTACACGAAGTATCCAAACAAACTTTTAGTCTTATGCTACATTTCCAGTTAAAACAACTAGTCGACAAATAAAAAAATAATCAATAAGAAACTCAAACTGGAAAATTGGCCAGGGTATGAATAATTTCAGGTTCATGTCTGCATTTCACTAAGTCAGCATAGTTTATCAGATGGAGTAAGGAGCTTTTTATTTCCATTAAGTGCACAATGGCCACATTCAGTTTGAGACAACAGTACCCTATGAAATATCATTCAGCAATCAAGAACATGGTGTTTAGAGTTTAATCCATACGTATGGCCTGATTCATCGTATCGTAAGTGAGGCAGAAAAAGTATTGTGAATATGTTGAGTGAACAAATTAAGTAGAAACAAGGCAAAGAATCCAACGTCAGCCATCCTAGCAAGCAGAAGAGAAAAACTCACTTCGACAAGTTAATTGTCCAGTTCTCCCATAGTGTGAGGACTTCAAATGTGTTTACAGTACTTGGTGGTTGGAAATCCATTCATCCATCCGTTTTCCATACCGCTTATCCTGTTTCAGCTGGAGCCTATCGCAGCTGACTTCGGGCACAGTCTACATCCTTGACTGGTACACAGTCAGTCTCAGTGCACATACAGGATATAGACAACGATTCGTCCTCATGTTCGCCTTGTCGGTAGTAACAGTCTCTCCTCCTTCTTTCTCTCTACCCTCTTCATTTTGTAATCCCACTTTGGGATTTGGAGCTGATTATAGTTATTACTCCGTCTGAGTTTTTCTGGCTTAAAAGCAGGATCTGGGGCTTTGCATAGCCTCACTTTTGGTATCACAATGCCTGGTCGCACACTGCTCCTCCTCAGCAAATGAAGCGGTAGAAGACTCGCCCGCCTTATGGCCACTGTGGATGCAGCGGCCATGTCATTCAGTAGCTGAGGCTGGAGGCTGGCCCGCCGATCCCTTGCCTTGGGGATAAGGAGGACCCGTGAGTTCTGGAAAAATCTCTTGTAGTGGTTTAGCCTGTCTGGGCCAAGGTGCTTTAGCTCAGCCAACCGTTGTCTCCTGAGAATTTCCTGCACTGCGTAGCGTCGTTTCCCAATGCACGGAGGGCTTCCTGGGCACACAGTCCGACAGGCTGTAGCAACAAATGGACTGCTGAGACTAGTAGTGATCCGGACCATGTGCTCGAGAACACCGTCATCCACAGGGTTCACCTTGTTGTTAAGGTAAAATCTGTAAGGGCAACAGGACAGAAGGTCGATCGAACGCTTCCAGCAGGACTTGGGCTCTTCAGCCTGGGCAACCATATCCTACAGAAGATGAAGAATACAAAATAATATTGTTTAAAGGAAGAACGTTTTTTTTTTTTTTTTTTTTTTTAAATCCTTACACAAATGTCCTCTTAGGAGATAAAAAGCATAGCATGCTTTTGTTGGACGAGAACAGTTTTTAGGTTTAAACTCCACTATCTTAAGATACTACTCAATATGGTGGATAACTGGATAAAGAAAACTGTGGATAATGCTTGGCTACACTGTTCCTGTATAAAGTTTGCATGTTCTCCCCTCTGTCCCTTCTTGCATGGGATTTGTCTGAGTACTGCGGCTTCCTCGCACATTCCAAAAATACAGGTTAGGTTAACTGAAGACTAAATTGTCCTATAAAGGTGAATGTGAATGATTGTTTGTCTGCATGTGACCGATGACTGATTGGCAACCAATCCAGGATGTACAACCCCAATTCCAATGAAGTTGGGACGTTGTGTTAAACATAAATAAAAACAGAAAACAATGATTTGCAAATGATGTTCGACCTATATTTAATTGAATACCCTACAAAGACAATATATTTAATGTTCAAACTGATAAACGTGATTGTTTTTAGCAAATAATCATTAACCTAGAATTTTACGGCTGCAACATGTTCCAAAAAAGCTGGGACAGGGTCATGTTTACCATTGTGTTACATCACCTTTTCTTTTAACAACATTCAATAAACGTTTGGGAACTGAGGACAGTAATTGTTGAAGCTTTGTAGGTGGAATTCTTTCCCATTCTTGCTTGATGTACAGCTTCAGCTATTCAACAGTCCGGGGTCTCCGTTGTCGTAGTTTACGCTTCATAATGCACCATACATTTTCAATGGGAGACAGATCTGGACTGCAGGCAGACCAGTCTGGTACCCACACTCTTTCACTACGAAGCCACGCTGTTGTAACACATGCAGTATGTGGCTTGCCATTGTCTTGCTGAAATAAGCAGGGGCGTCCATGAAAAACACGTTGCTTGGATGCCAGCATATGTTTCTCCACAACCTGTATGTACCTTTCAGCATTAATGGTACCTTCACAGATGTGTAAGTTACCCATGCCATTGGCACTGACACAGCCCCATACCATCACAGATGCTGGCTTTTGAACTTTGCGTCCATAACAGTCCGGATGGTTCTTTCCCTCTTTGGCCCGGAGGACACGACGTCCACAATTTCCAAAAACAATTTGAAATGTGGACTCGTCGGACCACAGAACACTTTTCCACTTTGCATCAGTCCATCTTAGATGAGCTCGGGCCCAGAGAAGCCGGCGGCGTTTCTGGGTGTTGTTGATAAATGGCTTTTGCTTTGCATAGTAGAGTTTCACGTTGCACTTACGGATGTAGCGCCTAACTGTATTTACTGACATTGGTTTTCTGAAGTGTTGCTGAGCCCATGTGGTGATATCCTTTACACATTGATGTCAGTATTTGATGCAGTGCCACCTGAGGGATCGAAGGTCACGGGCATTCAATGTTAGTTTTCGGCCTTGCCACTTACATGCAGTGATTTCTCCAGATTCTCTGAACCTTTTGATGATATTATGGACCGTAGAAGATGAACTTTAACTGTTAAACTTAATCTGTTCGACTATTTTCTCACATACTTGTTCACAAAGAGGTGAACCTCGGCCCATCTTTGCTTGTGAATGACTGAGCAATTCAGGGAAGCTCCTTTTCTACCCAATCATGGCACCAACCTGTTCCCAATTAGCCTGTTCACCTGTGGGACGTTCCAAACAGGTGTTTGATGAGCATTCCTCAACCTTCTCAGTCTTTTTTGACACCTGTCCCAGCGTTTTTGGAACATGTTGCAGCCATAAAATTTAATGATTAAAGGTAATGATTATTTGCTAAAAACAATAAAGTTTATCAGTTTGAACATTAAATATCTTTGTAGTGTATTCAATTAAATATAGGTTGAACATCATTTGCAAATCATTGTATTCTGTTTTTATTTATGTTTAAAGCAACGTCCCAACTTCATTGGAATTGGGGTTTTATATATACACACACACACACCTATATATACACTAAATATTGGGGCAATCATTCTTATTATATTTTCAGAGGTTGAAGTGGACATAGTTAGAGATGTTCATATAAATTTTGGTGACAATTGCTCACAGTTGTTTCGACATTAAGCTATGTTAAGGTTTTTCGCTGTCGTGAGCATTTAGAGGAGTCGCCAAAAGGTCTCCAATGAAATTGAACCATTCAGTCCAGGAATGCGTCTGATTGAAAGTATGATATATATTCCATCCATCCATTTTCTGAGCCGCTTCTCCTCACTAGGGTCGCGGGCCTGCGGGAACCTATCCCAGCTATCATCGGGCAGGAGGCGGGGTACACCCTGAACTGGTTGCCAGCCAATCGCAGGGCACATCTCTGTCACAACAACAAACAACCATTTGCACCTACGGGAAATTTAGAGTTGTCAATTAAACTACCCTGCATAATTTTGGCATGTGGGAGGAAACCAGAGTGCCCGGAGAAAACCCACGCAGGTACGGGGAGAACATGTAAACTCCACACAGGCGGGACCCGGGATTGAACCCCGGTCCTCAGAACTGTAAGGCAGACGCTCTAACCAGTCATCTACCGTGCCGCCATGATCTATATTGTGTGTGGATATATAACATGTAAACAATGCTCACCTCAAGCAAGGGCCACTCCAGGTTGAAGGAGTCACAGAACTGCTCAGCACAGGGCTTCAACATTACCTGATACATCTGGTAGGCCGTCTCATAGCGACCAGTGAAGAGAGCCCACTCCCGTGGGGTTATCCTGCGACCATTGTCCCTGGCTTGCACGTCACCTCCTGGAAATATGACAAACTTGTATACTGCCTACATTGATTCTGCATGCATCTTAAAGAGGCATGTTTTTACATTGCAGTAGTACTCGTAGTTTACCAGCCAGCATGAGCGCTCTACACGTGTCGGCTCGACCCTGCATTGCGGCCTTCATTAAAGCTGTGAAACCGTGACAGTTCCTCCTCTCAAGATCCAGTCCAGGGAAGTAGTTTAGCAGGTAGTGAGAGATGAACACATGACCTGCACACAAGTTATGGTTATTGCTATGTAAGAGGGACAAAATATTACAAGTACAGTTGTATGTATTAATAACTACCACTAAAATCACAATTGTTGCCTTGTGACAGTGACAGAGATGCTATATTACTGCAAGGTATATGTCCCCTACCCACTCGTGTTGCTTTCAATTCACCAGTAATCAGAGTGCATTGACAAGCTAAATTGTGCTTACAAATAAAGGGTTTAGTTCGAAACCTGTGTGGACACATTTCACCATCAGTGATGGGTTGTAAACAAAGTATTCTTTTTTTTACTCAACTCACCTATGGTGTTGCTTTTATTTTGTCATGAATGGGGATCAATAACTGTTTTAATGAAGCAGAAAATAAGTAAGTCGCAGACCCCAGCAAGTCATTCATCATCGTGAGCAGATGAGAGGCCGAGGCAGAATGTCTGATACGCAGACTGCATCATTATGGAATCTCTTGCTTTGGTAAATGTGATTATTGAAAATGCAAGCACCACATAACATATCATGTCACATTCTTAAAGATGGGCACATTTAAAAGCCTCAGACTCAATCCCCTACAGTAAAGTGCTCCTCTATAAATAATGCATGAGTGAGGGAAGGAAAATTGTCATCTCAGAGATGAATGCACATGGAGTAATTCCTTCCTGGATTGAGAAATGCTGAAGGCATCAGTGATGTCATTTTTAAATTCTGTAAGTGCTTGTAAAATTTGTAAGAGTATGATGTGTTCCGCTGATAAGTTACTCTTTCAAAAGGTATGATTGATAATCATCACAAAAGCCATTTTGGAATATCAAATTGGAACAAGACTATGCCTGATAGTCCACTGAGAATTATGTTTTTGTAAAGTACACAGTACAGAGCAGATATAAAACATATACTGTACTGTATACTCTTTAGACACCAACAGCACTCTTTGTCTAAATGTACCTAAGAAAGTTTGTAAAGAACATTGATTGTTTTCATCTCCTCAGAATTCCTCAGAAAAACTTCTATTATGTTGGTCAACGTTAACTGGAACTGTACTTGGTTTAACTGTTCATAAAAGTCAAAAAGAAAAAGAAAAAAAAACTAGAAATTGTGGTGCATGTTGGCATTTGTTATTGATGACCACACTGGCAAGTAGCAGTTTGTGTGATCACCAGCATGGACTCGAATAAGAACGAGCCAGTAGATGGTACTTAAAGACCTTTAATGTGTAGCCGAAAGACAGGGCTCTCAAATATTGTAGTCAGCTAAGGCCTGGTACTCAAACAGATTTTTTAAATCTTAAAAGATTCTTTATCTGTGACAAACCCCACACATAAAGATGTAAAAAATCCGTGTATATGGTAAATGCAGCGGTGGAACGTTGGACGACTGGTTAGCACGCCTGCCTCACAGTTCTGAGGACCGGGGTTCAAATCCCGGCCCCGCCTGTGTGGAGTTTGCATGTTCTCCCCGTTTCTGTGTGGGTTTTCTCCAGGCACTCCGGTTTCCTCCCACATCCCAAAAACATGCGCGGTAGGTTGATTGAAGACCCTAAATTGCCCGTAGGTGTGAATGGGAGTGTGAATGGTTGTTTGTTTCTATGTGCCCTGCGATTGGCTGGCGACCTGTTCAGGGTGTTCAGGGTGTCTCTCGCCCGAAGATAGCTGGGATAGGCTCCAGCATGCCCACGACCCGCGTGAGGATAAGTGGTACAGAAAATGGATGGATGGTAAATGCAGTGTACTACTGTTGAAACTGGCTGTCAAACTATTGATTCATCCATCCATCCATTTTCTGAGCCGCTTCTCCTCACTAGGGTCGCGGGCGTGCTGGAGCCTATCCCAGCTATCATCGGGCAGGAGGCGGGGTACACCCTGAACTGGTTGCCAGCCAATCGCAGGGCACATACAAACAAACAACCATTCACACTCACATTCACACCTACGGGCAATTTAGAGTCTTCAATTTATGCATGTTTTTGGGATGTGGGAGGATACCGGAGTGCCCGGAGAAAATCCACGCAGGCACGGGGAGAACATGCAAACTCCACACAGGCGGGGCCGGGGATTGAACCCCGGTCTTCAGAACTGTGAGGCTGACGCTCTCACCAGTCGCCCACCGTGCCGCCACTATTGATTCAGTCTCAACTAATTTATAGTCGGAATAGTGGTTAGCACATATGCCTCACAGTTTAGAGGTTCTGCCTTCAAATCCAAAAACATAAATGTTGATCAACAAAATATATGTTGAAACGCCCATCCTGAGTCTGGACTCTTCCATTTGCAATCTGTCTGTGACAACATTTCCACTCTGATTGTATAATTCCTTTGTCCATATTTTCATCCTGATTTGCACCTAAATTTAAGGGGTTTTGCTCAGCATGTGCCACCCCTACACCAAGTTTCCTGAAAATCCGATGTGTAGTTTGTGTGTACTCCTATCACCGTGGACCCCTTGACTAAGGCAATGAATAGATAATGTTTCCTCACTGATGAATGAACAGAATTATCTTATTTTTCTAATCTTTTGTGTGATTATGAAGTGCTCTATTTACCTGCTTGCGCTGCTGTAATAAGAGCAGTGTTACCCTCATTATCCTGCCAGTTGACATCAATATAGGGACACTGAGCTAGGGCGATGACCACATCCACATAGCCGTAGTAACACGCCACAATTAGTGCAGACTGAAAAAGAAAGAGGAGTTAAGTTTTCACAATTTGCACAGAGTGGCATGCATGGAATCTGTAATGGAGAGCTGACTCATTTCTAAACAAAATGCTTATGGAAGTCTTTGAATGCTCACGTACTGTTCTAGGCACAAAACAATTAAACATAGCAGGTCAATTTGCTCTCAAATGAATATTTCTAAATTACACAATGCCGATCCAGAATGCTCTTTGACGTGACACTTTGTTAGCAAACACTTGAACACAGGGACAGCTACAGACAGTTACAACAAAAGCTGTTAAGTAAGTGACTGTTTGGACTGATAAAATTAAAAGGATTAGGCCTGCATTAGGAAAGATGCAAGCAAATGTTGAGCATTCTGCATCCAAGCTTGTCGGGGGAAAAAAGTATCAGAACAGACAAAGACATTTGAAAAGTTTCAAAAGTAACTCATACTAAAATATTCTATACAGGGGCTCCTGACATATGACATTTTGAGGTTACGAACAGTGAATAAGAAACTAGCTTGCGCAGCAGCGTAAGAATACCTCGTCACGCAATAAGCTTACTTAATGTCGTACTTACTGTTTTTCGTTGTTTTATATTCATGGCCTAGAAGTGTTTTCATACTAATATTTACTGTAATTACTAATTCACTACTTCATTATGGTCGATTAGTGATTGTGTATTTCATGGAATTAGAAATGCATTGCTTCCTCCAGGGTCAGAGACAAAACAACTCCTTGTATCGGACAATATGACTTGTTAGCATGGCGCTGATGCCCGTACATCGTTGCGAATGCAATTGCGCCAAAGATGTACAGTAAGATATGCACACTTTCTCATGTTATTAGATGAAAAGGACTGGTAGTGTTTACTATTTTTTAAAATCATAATTGATCTTTGTTCATTGGTCAGAGAGTAAAGTATTTAGCTATTATTACAACAAGTGAAGCAAAGGATCAGCTTCATGGGCATTCTCAAACATTTACATATCATATTTGTAGGGTCACACACTGATGATGGATAAGAAGGCCTGGCTCACTGTCTACTCGAAATCAACCCAAAGGTGTTCTATCGGTAGGGGGGTCTGACTCTGTGCAGGGCAGTCAAGTTCAGCCATAGCAAATTCCCTCATCCATGTCTTTGTGGCTTTTGCTTTGTGCACTGGTGCACAGA
The DNA here is from genome assembly GCF_024500275.1 of Phycodurus eques. Lineage (NCBI taxonomy): Eukaryota > Metazoa > Chordata > Actinopteri > Syngnathiformes > Syngnathidae > Phycodurus > Phycodurus eques. The sequence goes on from NC_084537.1 coordinate 6,902,047, forward strand.
AATGTTGGAAGAGGAAGGTATAATCCAAACTGTTTGACTGTCCAAAATCTCTTGGTATGCTGAAGCATTCAGAGTTGCTGGACCTCAAGGGCAAATATTTTGGACATTTCCAACTTTGTGGGAACAGTTTGGAGATGAACCCTTCCTGTTCCAACATGACAAGGTTCATAAAGAGATGGATGAGAGAGTTTGATGTGGCTGAACTTGACTGGCCTGCACAATCCTGACCTTAACCCGAGAGAACACTCTTGGATGAATTAGAGTGGAGACTGAGAGCCAGGCCTTCTAGTCCAACATCAGCGTGTAACCTCACAAATGTGCTTCTGGAAAAATGGTCATAAATTCCCATTAATACACTCCTAAACCTTGTGAAAAACCCTCCCAAAAGAGTTTAAGATTTTATAACTACAGAGGGTGGACCAATGTCATATTCAACACTATGGATTAAGAATGGGATGTCACATAAATTCATATCTGAGTCGATGCAGGTGAGTGAATACTTTTGGCAATATAGTGTATTTAGCTTACTCTTCTTCTTGTGAGCCCACCACCTGTGGCAGGGACCATAGGGGTCAGGTGCAGTGTGAGCTGGGCGGTGGTCGAAGGCGGGGACCTTGGCGATCCGATCCCCGGCTACAGAAACTGGCTCCAGGGATGCAGAATGTCACCTCTCTGGCAGGTAAGGAGCCTGAGCTGGTGAGTGAGGTTGAGAAGTTCTGACTAGATATAGTCGGGCTCGCCTCCACACACGGCTTGGGCTCTGGTACCAGTCCTCTTGAGAGGTGTTGGACTCTCACTCTGGTGTCTCCCACGGTGAGAGGCGCCGAGTAGGAGTGGGTATACTTACTGCCCCCCGGCTCGGCGCCTGTACATTGGGGTTCACCCCGGTGGGAGAGAGGGTAGCCTCCCTCCACCTTCGGCTGGGGGGACGGATCCTGACTGTTGTTTGTGCCTATGCACCAAATAGCAGTACAGAGTACCCACCCTTTTTGGAGTCCTTGGAGGGGAGGGGAACCCCCCGATCAGACCCAAGTGGTGTTCTGTTATTGGACTTCTGTGCTTATCATGGATTGTCCATAATGAACACCATATTCAAGCATAAGGGTGTCCACACGTACACGTGGCACCAGGATACCCTAGGTCGCAGTTCGATGATCGACTTTATGGTCGTGTCATCGTACTTGCGGCCGCATGTCTTGGACACTCGGGTGAACAGAGGGGCGGAGCTGTCAACTGACCACCACCTGGGAAGATGCCGGTCCGACCTGGCATGCCCAAACGTATTGTGAGGGTCTGCTGGGAATGTCTGGCAGAATCCCCTGTCAGAAGGAATTTCGACTCCTGCCTTCGGCAGAACTTCACCCACTTTGAGTCCGAGCGGACCATGTTCTGCGCCTCCATTGCCGAGGCGGCTGACTGGAGCTGTGGCCGTAAGGTAGTCGGTGCCTGTCGTGGCAGCAATCCCCGAACCCGTTGGTGGACACCAGCGGTGAGGGATGCTGTCAAGCTGAAGAAGTAGTCCTATCGGGACTTTTTGGACTGTGGGACACCTGAGGCAGCTGATGGCCAAGCGGAATGCAGCTTCGGTGGTCGCTGAGGCAAAAACCCAGACGTGGGAGGAATTCGGTGAGGCCATGGAGAACGATTTCCGAACGGCTTTGAGGAAATTCTGGTCCACCATCCAGCGTCTCAGGAGGGGGAAGCAGTGCACCATCAACACTGTGTATAGTGAGGATGGGGCACTGCTGACCTCGACTCGGGACATTGTGAGTTGGTAAGGAGAATACTTCAAAGACGTCCTAAATTCCACCGACAAGCCTTCCCATGAGGAAGCAGAGTCTCTGGTATCTGAGGCGGGCTCTCCTATCTCTGGGGTTTAGGTCACCAAGGTGGTTAAAAAGCTCCTCGGTGGCAAGGCCCCAGGGGTGGATGAGATTCTCACGGAGTTCCTAAAGGCTCTGGATGTTGTGGGGCTGTCCTGGTTGAAACACCTCTGCAACATCGCACGGACATCGGGAACAGTGCCTCTGGATTGTCAGACTGGGGTGGTGGTACCCCTTCTTAAAAAGGGGGGCCGGAGGGTGTGTTCCAACTACAGGGGGATCATACTCCTCAGCCTTCCTGGTAAGGTCTATTCAGGGGTGCTGGAGAGGAGGGTCCGTCGGGAAGTAAAATCTCAGATTCAGGAGGAGCAGTGTGGTTTTCGTCCTGGCTGTGGAACAGTTCTACACCCTCGGCCGGGTCCTCGAGGGTGCATGGGAGTCCGCCCAACCAGTCAACATGCGTTTTGTGGACTTGGAGAAGGCATTTGACCGTGTCCCTCGGGGAGTCCTGTGGGGGGTGCTGTTCGTTCCCTGTACGACCAGTGTCAGAGTTTGGTCCGCATTGCCGGGAGTAAGTTGGACTAGTTTCCGGTGAGGGTTGCACTCTGCCAAGGCTGCCCTTTGTCACAGATTCCCGACGTAACTTTTATGGACAGAATTTCTAGGCACAGCTGAGGCATAGAGGGGGTCCGGTTTAGTGGCCTCAGTATTGCATCTCTGCTTCTTGCAGATGATGTGGTTCTGTTGCCTTCATCAAGCAGTGATCTCCAACTCTCACTGGAGCAGTTCGCAGTCAAGTGCCCTCTCCAGGTCGGGGATGAGATCCTCCTCCAAGTGGAGGAGTTCAAATATCTTGGGGTCTTGTTCACGAGTGAGGGAAGAATGGAACGGGAGATCGACAGCCGGATCAGTGCAGTGTCTGCAGTGATGCAGACTTTGTATCGGTCCGTTGTGGTGAAGAAGGACCTAAGCCGAAAGGCGAAGCTCTCTATTTACCAGTCGATCTACATTCCCACCCTCACCTATGGTCACGAGCTGTGGGTCGTGACCGAAAGAACAAGATCCCGGATACAAGCGGCCGAAATGGGTTGCCTCCGCAAGGTATCCAGGCTCTCCCTTAGAGATAGGGTGAGAAGCTGGGTCATCCTCCGCATTGAGAGGAGCCAGATGAGGTGGCTCAGGCATCTGTTTAGGATGCCTCCTGGACGCCTCCCTAGTGAGGTGTTCCGGCCACGTCCCACTGGGAGGAGATCCCGGGGACGACCGAGGACATGCTGGAGAGACTATGTCTGTCGGCATGCCTGGGAACGCCTCGGGATCCCCTCAGAAGAGATACAGGAAATGGCTGGGGAGATAGAAGTCTGGGCTTCCCTGCTAAAGCTACTGCCCCTGCGACCCGACGTCAGATAAGCGGAAGAAAATGGATGGATGGATGGATAGCTTACTCTTTACATAGCATGATGGCTTTAAACTAAATTATGGGTTTACATACTGTATGAACGGTGGGCTTTATTAGATTTGGTTAAGGTCTCACCACGATCTGAAAAGCAAGTGCGTCAATCACGGGAAATCTTTCAAGTCTTCATTAATACCAAGAAAGAATGTTAAGATGACCTTGGAAGTTCCACTGAACTTTGGAATAATTTCAATAACTACATTTACTAATGATGCCAATATTTTTCTTTCCACTTATCAATTTCAATGATAACAATTATACTATTGTGCATAATTCCATCCATTATTATTTTCAGATCTCTCTGCTATATCAGTATGTTACCTTTACTCAGGGATCAGGTCAATGACTAAGCAAGCCTTTTAAAAG